>NW_017671496.1:174465-274222 GCF_001879085.1 Nicotiana attenuata
TTTTCTAATTAATATAATTTACGTATTCAGATGTATATATGTATTCAAATTGCTCTATTTTTTGTTGTATTTATCGGCTCGGGAAAATATTCAGCATATTTTCTCTGAAGATTGCTATATTTTTGGGGTGTTTTTCGGTTGACATTCTTTTTTATAACTGAAAACACAAAGGTGTTATAATTGAGTTTGTTGAGTTATATTAGGAGTCTATTATGTTAATTGATTCACTTTTCGTTTAAAAACAGCTAAATAGACCATGAATTGTGCCATTTACGTTACTGTATTCACAAATACATATCGTGAATACAGTCGAATACAGTCGAATACAACAATCTGTCTAGCTATTATCCCTGTTTCACGCCGTGAATACAGTCAAGTGCAATAATCTGTCTAGCTGTAATTGATAACTAGGGATTATGATGCATTTTACACTCCTTATTAATTGAGTTTTGATTAGAAATGTGTACAAAATAGTCCCAAAGGCTTACGTGTTGTACTTGATTGCAGGGTTTGATCAACAAGGTGACAATTCGTCAAAACCAGCTCAAAAAGGAGTGAAACATGCACAAGTACCAAGAACAAGTTCAAGCTCAGAAAATAGGACCAATGCGGCCGCACTCCATTCTGTGCAGTCCGTGAAGGAGAGGTTCAAAGAGTACTATTCTCAGGCAGAAAAGCAATGCGGCCGCACTACATTCTGTGCGGTCCGCAATGAAGAGACTCAGAGAGTGCTCAATTCCAGGCAGCCAAGTGACGCGGCCGCTCTACATCCTGAGCGGTCCGCATTGACTTCATTGCGGCCGCACTCGATTCTATATGGTCCGCAGTGCTCAACTTCAGAGAGTTGTCAAATTGGAGGATTATTTCCAATGCGGTCCGCGTTCAATTTTGTGCGGACCGCAATAGGAGCCACCGCGGCCGCGGTGCATTCTGTGCGGTCAGCAATGGCCATGTTCAGAGAGCAGGATTTTCAGCTAAGAGCCTTAGTGCGGCCGCACTCGATTTTGTGCGGTCCGCACTAGCCCTGCATGGGTATTTTTATCCAGAATTTTCGGCCTAGTATAAATAGTTTCTTTTCCCATTTTTAGGTCATCAGTTAGATTCTACAGTTGAGCTACGCTCGTGAATAGTGTTTTCTTGCTATTTGGAGTAATTTTATAGGAATTTTACCATTGAATCTTCAAGTTTTAATTAGTAATTTAATATTATGGGTTTATCTTCATCTATTTCTTTGTTTTCTTCTATTATCATGAGTAGCTAGACCCATCAGCAAGGGGTTGTGGCTCGACCCTAGTGTGGGTAATTGATGGGTCTTGTGTTTTAAGGTTTGAATGTCTATGGGTGTTTGATATTTGGACTAATTTAGGGTTTTATTGTTGAATTAGTGGTTGCAAACACTAGTTTATGCTCAGTTGATTTTTGCTCTTCTTGAGAAAGAGAGCCTAAGTCTCTAAAATTAGTCCAACAAGGAATTGGGGCGTACTCAAGAGAATTGATAGCCCCAATTAAAGGGTTAAACCGAGAGATCATAATACCCGACTTGAACCTCAATTGCTTGCACAAATGATCATACCCAATTGATCTTGAGAAAGTCAAGTAGGGGAAAATCACTCGAACTACCGAGAGGTACAGAGTGAGTAGAATCGTGCAATGGTTATATCGTAATCCCCAAATATGACAACCTAGCCTTAGACACGAGAATCCGTCAAATATCCACCTAGGTGAAAGTCACTCCCCTAGTGCCTTTTAACTAATTAGAAAATCTTCAATAGTCTTCTCTTAGCTTAACTTAGCTCATTAGCATTTTAGTAGTATAAATTTAGAAGTCAAATCAAAACCCAAAAATGTTTAAAAGTGCAATTAGGAGCAATTACGCAACTCTAACTTACATAGAAACTCAATTCCAATCTCTAGCTCCCTGTGGAAATCGATCCCGACCTTATCGGGTAAAAGCTGCTTCGACCTCTCTTGCTACTTTATAGTATTACAGGGTTGGCCTCGATCACTTTTTGGCGCCGTTGCCGGGGAGCTTACCGTCTTGATTATCTATCTAAGTAGTTTTGTGAATTGTTCTTTTTTCCTTCTGCGTTACTAATTTGTGTGTCATAACTTAAGGTGCAAAATGGCAGCAAACAACAATGACCCTCTTGGCAATGTGGTTGCGGGGGAGGAGGAAGATGATATTGGGGATGATAAGGTGCCTCTTGTACCTCAAGGACAACGTCGCCAGGCCAATGCAAATGAAAATATTCCAGACCCTCCTCCGACACCTCCAAGAGTGGCCCCTCGAGTTCTTCCAAACCAAGGCTATGCTAGTGCAATTGTCCCGCCCCGGACCAATACAACAAATCAATGCATAGTGAATCAACTGGCTGGGGATAATTTCATGAGCTGCCTTATGATGAAGCTTGTGCAATTCTTGACGAGATGGCTGACACATCCTCCGATTGGCAAAGTAGAGCCAATGTGCCACAGGGTGACCCCACGGTCACTCACTTGCATAAAAAACTACATGACCATGGGCAGGCTATAGCAGAACTTACGACTGTGAGCACGTGATTTTTGCCACGCTTGAATTACTCCTATAAATTCCTTAGAATTAGGATTTTTCTTTATTATTTGAATTTTTAGGAATTAATTGCATGATTTTGTGTCTTGTTTATATTTTTGTGTGCATTTTAGTTGCCATAATTCATAAAAAAGGGACAAAAATAGTGCATTTGCATTTAGAATCGATTTTATATTTTTTAGTTTTACTAGTTAATTAATATTACTAAAATAAGAGAAAAATAACAAAAATAAATCTTTTACATTTTTTGTTCTTTTAATTTCACTTTTTGTTTAGTTTCCTTTCAAATTAGGGTTTAGTTTATTTATAGAAAATTAATTAGTCTAAGTTTGGGAGTCAAGTTAGGCTTTGTTAGTCTTGTTTTTGTAAAGAAATAAATAAACAAATAAATACAAAAAGGAAAAAGAAAGGAAAGGAAAACAAATAAAAAAGAATTAAAAGAGAGCATGGTCTTGATAAAAGACCAAATTTTGGGCCAAAATCCAATACTAGCCCAAACAAACCTTCAAAATCCGGACCAAACCCAGCCCATATCACACCCTTACCCGGTCCAGTCCCCCCCATAACAAAACGACGTCGTTTTTCGCAAATCAATCGTAGCTGTCCATTTTCTTTAATCCAACGGCCTGTAATTGATTCATGCCTCAGATAAAACTGTCTAAAAATATTTCAAACCTTAAAACATATTTCACCTTCCTCGTACAACCCTGTAACACCACCGTCCCCACCGTCTCCGCCACTTCTCTGCCGTCCGCCATCCGCCGCCGCCGGAAATCGCCGCCGTCGGCGGCGAAGCTCCAAATCTGCCCAAAATTTCACCACAAGCTCCCCTTTCCCTCCTCTTTCCAAATCCCCAAATACCATCCCTCAAATCCTCACCGAAAGCTTCGAATTTCAAATCAAAAATTCCGGCCAAACCCTAAACTCATCCAAACAACCCCAAATCCATACCCCTTGACCACCATGACCTTCTCATCCCGAATCCACAACCCATTGCCTTCAAATATTCTCCAAGCACCTCGAATATTAGATCGAAACTTGGCCTGAAACCCTAAATTCTCAGGAGCTGAAGGTTTACTGATTTTGGGCTATAATAGCCCTTAATCATGTGTCTTCTCATGAAAACACATGGTTAAGGACAATTATAATCCCAAATCACTCCGGAAGTTGGCCTTAATGCGAGTCTGATTCGAGAATTGGAGGTATTTATTTTTCTTTTACTTTCTGCTTTCCTCTCGCTCACGATTCTGACTCTTGTTCTTCTATGATTAGGGTCCTGATTACAAGAGTATAGTTTAAATATTTGTTCTTATTTTGTTTGATTCTAATTGAATGACTCATTGATCCATCATTAGTCGTGTTGATTGATTTAGAATTTTAGTTTTTTTTTAATTCTATTGTTTCTGTTTTGGTTTTAGTTTTTGTTTAATTTCTGTTCTGTTTTGATTTTTCCTTTTAGTTGTATTTTGTGTTTGGTTTCGATTTAATCATCCATGATTGCTACTGTTAATTTAATTTTAGCTTCAAGTTTGTTTGGTTGCCATTAATTGTTAGTCTACTAATTGTTAGATATAATTTCATGATTAGTTAGGTGATTCGATTAGTTTAATTTTAGGTCCTGTTTGGTTATAGCTTATTAGTCTCTAGTTTGATATTGACTAACTCGGGTAGACTGAGACCAAAGGGGGTTGAGTTAGTTTATATAGGATTAGTAATTTTAAGGCCAATCAAAGGTCGTTTGGGCATTAAAAATGGGCTGGTTTGTTAAGACTTGGTAATTTCAGAATCAAGGTAGGGGTGATATAGGTAATTCAAATAAAGGATAATGCAGTAACTGAAATTAAAAATCACTAGAACCTTCTAGATGGGGTTTTAATTTGAAATTCAGAAAGTTAGTAGTGTTACTTGGTCCAACAAGGCATAAAATGAAGGGTTTAAGTAGTTAAAATCTGAAAATAAAGAGGGACTGAGGGTGTAAAACGAAAAATTTGAATGTGTCCAAGTTTTGCCTATAAAAGGCATACCCTGCCTTGTTTACAGNTCATGCTGCTAGCTCATCTCAGCAGAGGGGTCAGCCCTCATCTCTGGCCCAGTTTCTCAGCACCGCCCCGCCAGCTAGGGGTGAGGGTCAGGCAGCCAGGGGTCGCCCTAGAGGTGGTGGTCGATCGGGAGGTGGTCAGGCTCGCTTTTATGCTCTTTAGGGCAGGACAGATGCTATTTCTTCGGATGCTGTAATTACAGGTATTATTTCAGTCTGCCACAGAGATGCCTCAGTCTTATTTGATCCCGGTTCCACCTATTCCTATGTGTCTTCATATTTTGCTCATCATTTGGGTACGACCCAAGGTGTCTTGCTTTACCTGTTCATGTATCTACCCCGGTGGGCGATACTGTCGTTGTAGACCATGTATATCGGTCATGTTTGGTTACTATTGGGGGTCTAGAGACCTGAGTTGATTTGCTGCTATTAAGCATGGTGGATTTCGATGTTATTTTGGGCATGTACTGGCTATCTCCGTGTCACACTATTCTAGACTGTCATGCTAAGACAATCACTTTGGCTATACCGGGTGTACCGAGGATCGAGTGGCGTGGTATGACTGACTATGTTCCTAGCAGGGTGATTTCATTCTTAAAGGCCCAGCGTATGATTGGGAAGGGTTGCCTTTCCTATTTGGCATTCGTGAGAGATGTTGGAGCCGAGACTCCTAGCATTGATTCTGTCCCGGTTGTGAGGGAGTTTCCAGATGTGTTTCCTGCAGACCTGCCGGGCATGCCGCCGGACAGGGACATTGATTTTGGTATTGACCTGGTGCCGGGCACTCAGCCCATTTCCATTCCACCATATCGTATGGCACCAGCAGAGTTGAAAGAATTAAAGGATCAGCTTCAGGAACTCCTAGATAAGGGGTTCATTCGGCCTAGTGTGTCACCGTGGGGTGCACCGGTTCTATTTGTGAAGAAGAAGGATGGCACCATGAGGATGTGCATTGACTACAGGCAATTGAACAAAGTAACAGTGAAGAACAAGTATCCTCTGCCTCGTATTGATGATTTATTTGACCAGCTTCAGGGAGCGAGGGTGTTCTCCAAGATTGACCTCCGTTCGGGCTATCACCAGTTGAAGATCAGGGATTCGGATATTATGAAGACTGCTTTCAGGACTAGATATGGGCACTATGAGTTTCTTGTTATGTCCTTTGGGCTGACTAATGCCCCAGCAGCGTTCATGCATTTGATGAACAGTGTGTTTCGGCCGTATCTGGATTCGTTCGTTATTGTTTTTATTGATGATATTCTGGTGTACTCGCGTAGTCAGGAGGAGCACGCATAGCATTTGCGAGTTGTATTGTAGAGATTGAGGGAGGAGAAGCTTTATGCAAAGTTCTCCAAGTGTGAGTTTTGGCTCAGCTCAGTAGCTTTCTTGGGGCACGTGGTGTCCAGCAAGGGTATTCAGGTCGACCCGAAGAAGATAGAGGCAGTTCAGAGTTGGCCTAGACCGACCTGAGCCACAGAGATTCGTAGTTTCCTTGGGTTGGCAGGTTATTATCGCCAGTTTGTTTAGGGATTTTCCTCTATTGCATCGTCCTTGACCAAGTTGACTCAGAAGGGCGCTCCATTTGTATGGTCAGACGAGTGCGAGGAGAGCTTTCAGAAGCTCAAGACAGCTTTGACCACGGCTCCAGTGTTGGTTTTGCCATCAGCTTCAGGTTCTTACACGGTATATTGTGATGCTTCGAGAGTGGGTATCGGATGTGTATTGATGCAGGAAGGTAGAGTTATTGCATATGCTTCTCGCCAGTTGAAGCCCCACGAGAAGAACTAACCTGTACATGATTTGGAGTTGGCTGCTATAGTTCACGCTTTAAAGATTTGGAGGCACTACTTGTATGGTGTATCTTGTGAGGTATTCACTGATCATCGCAGTCTTCAGCATCTATTCAAGCAAAAGGATCTTAATTTGAGGCAGCGAAGGTGGCTAGAGTTACTCACGGATTATGATATTACCATTCTGTATCACCCGGGGAAGGCCAATGTAGTGGCCGATGCTTTGAGCCGAAAGGCGGTTAGTATGGGGAGTTTGGCGTATATCCCAGTTAGGGAGAGGCCCTTTGCAGTTGATGTCCAGGCTTTGGCCAATCGGATGGTGAGATTAGATATTTCGAAGACTAGTCGGGTGTTGGCTTGTGTGGTTTCTCGGTCTTCCTTGTATGATCGCATCAGAGAGTGCCAGTATGATGACCCGCATTTGCTTGTCCTTAAGGACAGAGTTCAGCATGATGATGCCAGGGATGTGACCATTGGTGATGATGGCGTGTTGAGGATGCAGGGCCGGATTTGTGTGCCCAATGTGGATGGGCTTAGGGAGTTGATATTGGAAGAGGCCCATAGCTCGCGGTATTCCATTCATCCGGTGCCACGAAGATGTATCAAGATCTGAGGCGGCACTATTGATGGAGGAGGATGAAGAAGGATATTGTAGGGTTTGTGGCTCGGTGTCTCAACTGTCAGCAGGTAAAATATGAGCATCAGAGACCGGACGGTGTTCTTCAGCGGATGATTATTCCAGAGTGGAAGTGGGAGAGGATTACTATGGATTTTGTGAGTGGTCTCCCTCGGACTTTGAAAAAGTTTGATTCGATTTGGGTGATTGTGGATAGGCTGACCAAGTCCGTGCACTTCATTCCAGTATGTACTACCTATTCTTCGAAGCGGCTGGCAGGGATCTTTATCCGGGAGATTTTCCGATTGCATGGGGTTCCAGTGTCCATTATCTCAGATAGGGGTACTCAGTTCACTTCTCAGTTCTGGAGGACCTTTCAGCGAGAGTTGGGTACACAGATGGAGTTGAGCACAGCGTTTTATCCTCAGACGGACGGGCAGTCCGAGCGTACTATTCAGATATTGGAGGACATGTTGCGTGCCTGTGTTATTCATTTTGGAGGTTCTTGGGATGAGTTTTTGCCGCTTGCAGAGTTTGCCTACAACAACAGTTATCAGTCGAGCATTCAGATGGCTCCGTATGAGGCATTTTATGGGAGGCAGTGTAGGTCTCCGGTGGGATGGTTCGAGCCCGACGAGGCTAGGTTATTGGGGACAGAGATGGTTTAGGATGCCTTAGAGAAGGTGAAGCTGATTCAGGAGAGGCTTCGTACAGCACAGTCGCGTCAGAAGAGTTATGCGGACCGAAAGGTTCGGGATGCGTCATATATGGTGGGTGAGAAGGTCTTGCTGAAGGTTTCGCCCATGAAGGGTGTTATGCGGTTTGGGAAGAAAGGGAAGCTGATTCCGCGGTTCATTGGACCTTTTGAGGTACTTAGGAGGATTGGGGAGGTGGCTTATGAGCTTGCCTTGCCACCCAGCTTGTCGGGCGTGCATCCGGTATTTCATGTTTCTATGCTCCGGAAGTATGTTGGGGACCCGTCTAATGTATTGGATTTCAACACTGTTCAGTTGGATGATGATTTGACCTATGATGTGAAGCCGGTGGCTATTTTGGGTCGTCAGGTTCGAAAGTTGAGATCAAAGGATATAGCTTCAGTAAAAGTGCAGTGGAGAGGTCGGCCCGTGGAGGAGGCTACTTGGGAGACCGAGCGAGAGATGCGGAGCAGATATCCTCAGCTGTTTGAGACTTCAGGTATGTTTCTTGACTCGCTCGAGGACGAGCGTTTGTTTTAGTTGGGGAGGATGTGACGACCCGGCCCGTCGTCACGTGAGTTAGCGCCCCGTATTCCCCATTTTCTGTTTCCTTATGTTCTACTATAAGAGTCTTGAGTGAATAAGTCGATTTGGATTGGTTTTGGATGGAAATGAGACACATAGTCTCTTTAAGGAAGGTTTGCCTTGGAAAAGTCAACCGGATGTTGACTTATGAGTTAGAGGGCTCGGATGTGATTTCCGGTGATTCAGTTAGCTTCGGGGGATGATTTGTGACTTAGGAGTCTGATCGGAATTTATTTTGGAGGTCCGGTGTAGAACTAGGCTTGAATCGGCGAAGTTAGTATTTTGGCTAATTCTGGTTGATAGGTGAGATTTTGATCCGAGGGTCGGAATGGGATTCCGAGAGTTTCTATAGCTTCGTTAGGTGATTTTTGATGTGTGTGCAAAATTGCAGGTCATTCGGAGGTGTTTTGGTCGGGTTTTTGATCAAATGCGTAATTCGGAAGTTTTAGAAGAACTTAGGCTTGAATCCGATGTAATTTGATGGTTTTGGTGTTAATGGTGGTGTTTTGATGATTGGAGAAAGTTTGAATGATGTTTTAGGATGGGTTGGCACTTTTGGTTGAGGTCCTGGGGGCCTCGGGGTAATTTCGGATGGTCATCGAGATGATTTTAGACTTGGTGAAATTGCTGGTTTTGCTGGTATCTGGTGTTTCCGCATCTGCGGAAGAAGGGCCGCATATGCGGTTCCGCAGATGCGAGGGGTTGGTCGCAGGTGCGAGTTCCTGAGGAAGGGGCTGTTTCCGCAGGTGCGGGCTTAGAGCCGCATCTGCGAGGCAGCAGATGCGGTAGTTTTGTCACAGAAGCGAAAAGGTGTGACTTTGGTAATTCCGTAGAAGCGGACAAGCATCCGTAGAGGCGAGGTCCGCATATGCGGATAGAGGACCACATAAGCGGTGGTGGGATTAATGAAGATCCGTAGAAGCGGAATTTTAACCGCAAATGCGGTAATGGAACCGCAGATGCGAAAACCACTGTTCTCAGAAGGGTTTTAAAGCTTATT
Organism: Nicotiana attenuata; assembly: GCF_001879085.1. Lineage (NCBI taxonomy): Eukaryota > Viridiplantae > Streptophyta > Magnoliopsida > Solanales > Solanaceae > Nicotiana > Nicotiana attenuata. Next base: position 183,759 of record NW_017671496.1, read on the forward strand.
TTGTTCCGCGAGCATAAGTCCATTTTCACCATTTTTGATCGACCTTGAGAGCTCTTGGACGGAATTTGAAGGGGATTTCGACTAGGTGTGATTGAAGGTGAGTTCCTTGGCCAAAATACATGAATTAATGGTAGAATTTGCATTGAAATTTGTGGAAATTCATCAAAAGAGGGTAAAACTAGGGCTTGGGAATTTGATATTTCAAAGTGGAATTTGAGGGGTCAAATGGACTCCGATTTTGGTAATTTTGATATGTATAGACTCGTGGCGAGATAAGGAATCCGGTGATGTTAATTTTCTAATTTTTCGAGAAGTGGGCCCGAGGCTCGGGTTTTGTCAACTTCGTAAATTTTGATATTTTTCGAGTCTTTTCGATTGGGTTATATTCCCTTAGCCTATTGTAACGTATTCGTTGTAGTTTTGGCCAGATTCGATGCGCGAGGAGGTTGATTTGCGAGGCAAGGGCATAGCGAGCTAGGACTTTGGCCGGCTTGATGTGAGTAATGGTTATAAATGATGTCTTGAGGGTTTGAAACCCCGGATTTGCACAATGTAGTACTGTGTTAAGGTGATACACACGTTGCATGTCGAGCGTGGGGTCATTACTACTGGGGATTTGGACTTGGTCCATCCCGATTGATGATTCTACTGTAGTTTTGACCGAGGCTTAATTAATATCATTATAGTTTGGGCTAGTAGCCATGTTTGGGGCCTTGTGCTGACCTGTAGAACCCGTAGGGGCATTTGTACTGATTGACCTCACTTTACTTGTTAAAAATCACACCCTCAGTCATGTTTCTAACTGTTTAATAAAATATGAACTGGCTTTGAAATGGCTAAACCAAAATGAGAGTAATATGAGGGCTGGAATCCCTATATTATCTTAGTATGCCCGAGGGGCAAAGTTTATATTGTCTGAGAGGGGTTGAGAACCCAATAGTGAGGATGACTGATATATTATGTGGATCGAGCTGCACGCCGCAGCAGTATACTTGTATGGATCGGGTTGCACGCCGCAGCAGTATATTATATGGATCGGGTTGCACGCCGCAGCAATATAGCGCTTGGGCTGTAGGAGCCCCTCCGGAGTCTGCACACCCCCAGTGAGCGCAGTCGACTATTATTATTGGATCGGGCTGCACGCCGCAGCAGTATATATATATATATATATATATATATATATATATATATGTATGGATCGGGCTGCACGCCGCAGCGGTATACTATGATTTCGGTTATTGTGAGAAATAAATGAGTTGAGTACTGGCTTAAAGGATTCTTCCTGGTTTTTTTTTCATTTAGCTGCTGTTTAAATATTCTTACTGCTTTGATATAGAACTGCTAGTGCTTTTACGAGATTTCTTTCCGTCAGCCATTATTTGTTATTATTACTCACTGAGTCGGAGTACTCACATTACTCCTTGCACCATGTGTGTAGATACAGGTATTCCGGAGGCGTAGATTGAGCTGTCTCTGCTGTTCAGATCTCACCGGAGTCATCGAGGTAGCTGCATGGCGTCCGCAGACCCGATTTCTCCCTCTATCCTCTTTACTTTCAGTATTTTAGACTATCTTTTGTTTAGGCTGTTTCTCAGACTTGTATTAGAGGTTCTTGACTCGTGACACCGGATCGGTGGGCTTGTAGTGATGTTATTACGTTCTTTCCGCGCATTGTATCCACTGTTTCAGACTTGTGTTTTATGTTAATTTGGTATTTGAACCCTGTTAATTGGTAACAAACTCTATGTGAGGGATTGAGAGTGCTAAAATGGTCGGGCTTGCCTAGAATTATGCTGGGCGCCATCACGACCGGGGTTGGGGTCGTGACATTCGTGGATACACGAGATGAAAGATGTACCCTCAACATATCACCAGTTGTTGAAATTTCCTACGCTGGAGGGAATTAAGCAAATAAGAGGAGACCAGCCTCCAGCGAGGGAAATGAATGCGGTGGCTGTTTCCAATGGCACGGGGAAAGAATCCAACAAATAGAAATTATAGAAATAAGTGCCTTCTCACTTTCCGAATAAAGATGATAAGAGCGAGGAGTCATCAGAATCCTATCAGGTACCGAGATACATTCGAGTACCAGAGGAGATGGATGCGACCAAGTCGATCGCAGAAGAATTGAGCAAGTGCCTTGTTCGAAGAGTTTTTGGAAAGGAAATTTCATCTAGGAACAAGGTTAAATCCCGAGCTCAGGTTAGAGTTCATAAATTTTCTTAAAGCTAACGTTGAGTGCTTCACATGGTCGCACTCAAATATGACAGGTATCCCATTAGAGGTAGGGTCCACAAGCTAAGTCTGGATCCAAACTTTCCACCGGTAAGACAAAAAAATGCCTGATAGCGGAGGTTAGGAACAAGTTTATTAAAGGAGAGGTAACTTGACTACTCAATATCGGTTCAATCCGGGAGGTAAAGTACCCGAAATGGTTAGCCAACGTAGTTGTACTACCCAAAAAGAATTACAAATTTAGGATGTGAGTAGACTATAAAGGTTTAAATAAGGCGTACCTTAAAGACTCGTTCCCACTTCCAAATATTGATCAAATGATTGATGCGACGGATGGGAACGAGCTAATGAGTTTCCTCGATACATACTCTTGGTACAATCAAATCAAGATGAATCTAGAGGATCAGAAAAAAACTTCTTTCATAACAAACTTTGGCACATATTGCTATAATGTGATGCCTTTTGGGCTTAAAAACGCCAAAACCACTTATCTGAGGCTCGTTAATAAAATGTTTGAGGAATCAGATAGGCAAAACAATGGAGGTATATACTGATGACATGTTAGTCAAGTCTTTAAATGCAGAAGATCATTTGAAACAGTTCCAAGAGCCTTTCAACATTATGAGGAAGCATAACATCAAACTTAACCCGGAGAAATGCGCGTTCAGGGTTGCTTCTGGTAAGTTCTTGGGGTTCCCGGTCTCGCAAAGAGGGATCGAGGTAAATTCTGATAAAATTAAGGCTATCGAGTACATTCTGAACCAATTGACAAGTGTGAAGGAAGTATAAAGGCTGACCGGAAGGTTGGCGGCTCTAAGCAGATTTATTACAAGATCCTCAAAGAAGTGCCATCACTTCTTTTCACTTATGAAAAAGAAGAACGATTTCAAATGCACTCCGAAATTCCAACAGGCATTGTAAGACCTAAAAAAGTACTTATCCAGCCCCAGAGTACTGTCAAAACCGGGGGAAAGCAAGCAGTTGCTAATATATCCAGTGGTCTCGGCAGTAACGATAAGTGCCGTTTTGGTCCAAGAGGAAGAAGGTACGCAATTTCCTATTTACTACGTTAGTAAAATATTGTCAGGAGCGGAAAGTCGTTCCGCACCTCCAAAAGCAGGCATTAGCTCTCGTAGTTGCCTCTCAAAAGCTCAATCCTAATTTTCAGTGCCACCTGATAGCCATTTTGACAACCTTTCCTGTAAGGAACGTCCGTCACAAGCCTGAGTTGTCAGGCCGTTTGGGCAGTCGAAATTAGAGAATTTGACATTGAGTACAAACCCAGGACAGCAATCAAGTTGCACTCTTTGGCCGACTTTGTGGCCTATTTCAGTCCCAGAGTAATGCCCTTGGCTACTAAGGAAGCAGTGTTGGTGCCGGAAATGGCATCGCGAGTTTGGACCTTGTTTACGGATGGAACTTCTAGTGTAAAAGGGTCCGATCTCGGGATAGTTCTAATCACACCCTCAGGGAAACCATGAGGCAGGCCATTAAAACTATTCTATTAATTAACAATGAAGCCGAGTATGAGGTTTTGGTTGCAGGACTGGAAATAGCCTAGGGACTAGGCTCCGAGGTCATCGAAGTGAAATGCGACTTCCAGCTGGTAGTAAACTAAGTGTATTGCATTTTTGACACAACGTAAGAACGCATACAGCAGTACTTGAAAAAGGTTTAGGCGTTGCTTGCACGATTTAGGGAATGGTCAATCATCACATTCAAGGGATGAAAATGTGGAAACACATGCAGTGCTAATTTGGGGTCATCCACGGAAATGAAAGGATATGATTCCTGTACGGTCGTCCAACTTCTACATCCGATGTTGGGCGTGGATGGCTACTGCAAGGTAAATTCGATCAACTTGGTCTGGGACTGGAGGAACGAGTTCATCGAGTAACTCCGTCATGGTAAATTATACGAGGACCCAAAGGCATCCAAGGGCACTGCGAACCAAAGCAGCTCGCTACTGCCTCGTGGATGGGCAGTTATACAGAAGGTCGTTCCAAGGACCATTGGCCCGGTGTCTAGGGGCCTCGGAGGCAAACTACGTGATGAGGGAAGTCCACGAAGGAGTTTGTTGGAATTATTCTGGTGCAGACTCGTTAGTTCTCAAGTTGATCAGGGCAGGTTAGTACTGGCCTCAGACGGAATAGGACACAAAAGCATTCATTCTAAAATGTGACAAATGTCAGCATCATGTGCAGTTGGTGCACCAACCGGCAGAACTTTTGCATTCGGTGTTGTCCCTATGGCCATTCATGAAATGAGGGATGGACATTGTTGGTCCTCTTGCGCCGGGCCCCAGAAAGGTACGATTTCCTTTAGTAATAATTGATTACTTCACTAAATTGATTGAAGCAGGTCCTTACCAAAAGATCAGTGAACACGAAGTGGTCGACTTCATATGGGACAACATAATCTGCCAATTTGGAATACCGAAGGAAATCGCTTGTGACAACAGGCTGCAGTTTATAGGTTCAAAAGTCACAAAGTTTTTGGAAGGGTTAAAAAAAGAGAATTATGTCTTCACCATACCACCCAAGTGCTAACGGACAATTGGAATCAACTAACAAGGTAATTATTCAGAACCTTAAGAAGAAATTAGACGATGCTAAGGGCAAGTGGCCCGATGAGCTACTGGGATTACTATGGGCATATTGGATAACAACGAAGTCGAGCACGGGAGAAGCACCCTTGTCACTTGTGTACGGCGAGGAGGCTTTGATACCGGTAGAAATAAGGGAGCCGACTTTAAGGTTTTCCCAAGCAAACGAAGAGGCAAACCACGAAACGTTGCTGGTGAAGCTGGACTTGCTCGATGAACACCGGGACTTGGCATACGTAAGGATAGTGGCTCAAAAGCAAAGGATGGAAAGATATTATATTCGCAGGGCCAATCTCCGCTATTTCAAAGTAGGAGATTTGGTTTTGAGGAAGGTGACCCAGAGCACTGGGGAAGTCAACGCCGAGAAGCTGGGACCAACATGGGAAGGTCCTTACCAGGTTTCAACTATCACCAGTAAGGGATCATATGAGTTGAAAATCAAGATGGAGTCAAATTGCCCAGTAATTGGAGCGTGGCTCACCTCAAAAGGTTTTATTGCTAATGGTTCATGCCAATACTGAAAGTATGTGTTACACTCCTTTTTCCTTCAACCAGTTTTTGTCCTAGTCGGGTTTTTCTAGCAATGTTTTTATTAAGGCAGCAACGAAAATCATACTTCGGAGGAAACGTCACCAACAAAAGTCAAGACCTTTAAATATCAAGGCATTAAAATTTCCACGTCGATGGTAAACAGTTATGTGGATGGCTAAACAATCTTTGGTTCGATGGCAATCTTTCCCTTCCATTATTAAAAAGGGACTATTTAACCGTTCACAAGTTGTTTCCACTTTGTGGTTCGGCCCTTCCCTGAACCCCGCGCATAGCGAGAGCTTAGTGCACCGGGCTGTCCCTTTTCAAATTGTTTCCACCGGTGAAGCAGCAATCTGGGTACAAGACTTCCACCGCTCGAATTTGCATGCTTTGCATTTGAACACTAGGGGGAAATAGTATCTGATACGCCACCAGAAATGCCATGAAAATCGGGACTACGAGAACCAGGATTAATGTTTCATCAAGATCGGGGACTGCATGATCAGCCCCGTAAAAATAAGTTGTACAAGTAATCCACATGTATTGGCAACTTTATTTACTTAAGCAAACAAATGCCTATGTACTTTTAAAATAGAGGGAATAAAACAAAGTCCTTTTATTTTTATCTTTTTTTGTTTGAATGATGAGTTAATTCTATCGTTTGAAAGTTCATAAAAACTTCAAATGCTTGTGCCGGAATAAACACGAGACGTCCTCTTCAAGATCACCATAAACATAAGGGCCCTCTCTTATTAAATCCTCATAGTAAAGGGTAGATTCCAGAAGAATTTATGCCCGAAATCAAAAGCTATCGGATGAAAATTTATACCTGAAGTTTTAATTAGCTAAACATAAAAAGGATATTTTTGCACAATACTTAAGCAAAAAAATCTTTTATTTTCAGGTACCAAACTTGATGAAAAGTTTGGAATAATTAAAAAATATTTTAAAAAAAGTATACATCATTGCCGCCAGAACCCGAAAGAAGAGAAGGATTTATGTTTCCCCGTAGGAAGGTAGATTCACTATCGGTTTAGGGCCTTCATATTCTTTAGTCTCCCCTTCGGTTCCCGAATACTCTGAATCAGTATTCGAGGAGTCAGTCGCAGCGGGCCGAGCAGGAAGATTTTCACTAGCGGATAACTCCAGTTTTCGGGCCTGGGCAATACAATTGTCTATGTCAGCGATACCCATTTTGGCCTCCTTCAAGGTCTTCCTCTTCATATGATATATGGAATAGGACTTCTTGAAGACAAGGGAATCCTCTTGATCTTAGAGTTTTGCATGAAGTTTATCGATTTCGGCCTGGAGCTCTTCTCTTTCGAAGTTTATGGTGCAAAGGCGGGCGCCGAGCTCAACATTTGTAGTTGAGTGAAGCCCTTTTTCGTCCATGGCCCTCTTAAGCCTCTCTTCCATTCAGGCCCTCTTCTCCTCGGCACCACTAGCCTCCTCGGTTTTGGAGCATAAGCTAGCCTTCAAGTTATTGATTTGCTCCTCAAAGGCAAACTCATGCTAGGCAACAGCGATGGCAACATCATGAAGTTCAGCCCACTTAGACTTAGCTTTTTGAAGCATTTCGTGTAATTCGGAAGCTTCTTGGCTGTGGGCCAATTCTATCTTGCTTGCTCTGCTGTAACTGAGCCTCAGGCTCGCCCATCTCTACAGCTTTTGCCTTCAGCACCAGGAGGCGCTCGCCAAGATGGTTCCTCTCAGCCAAAAGTTGATCCCGCTCGGAAGCAAGTCCTTCTTTACCAAGGATCAACCTTTGCTAGCCCTCAAAGACAAAGAGGTTGGCCTAGAAAGAAGAGATTAGAATTAAGGTTACCATTGCAGTGTATGCATATCAAAAAAAGAAAGAGATAGAAGGAAACTGGTAGGATACCTGTGTTGCACTATGCATGTTGTTATTTATCAGGAACTCCACAGAAAGGGAACCCATTTTCTTCCAATCATTCGCAAGCTCCACTGGCTTGGATAAAATATGACACTCTTTCGAAACCGAAAGAGTGGCACTTCTCCTCCATCGAGGATCTTGGGAAGGAGTTGAATAATCATGCCCCAAGTTTCCGTGATCGGAAGACCGAGGAGGAGAATCATCCATTTCTCGATCAGCTAATACAGGTGGAGGAGATACAGTTGGTGTTGTGGCGATGGAATAGCTGGTGTCGGTGGGCGAAAAGTTGTTGGTGTAGAAGGAGCATAAGTAGCAGTAGTAGAAGGAGGGGCGGTTGTTACTTGCTCAGTGGTTGGGGGGCAGAAGAGACCTAATGTTCGAACTCCTTGGACTAAAGACAATAATGGGGGGGGGGGGGGGGGGAGAGAGAATCAGCATTCTCGACCAGTTCCATCTCACCCCCAAAACGCCTGAGTTTCCTCTAGTGTTGGGTTTTGAAGCTCCCCCAGCTGAGAACCCGGTTGAGTCGATGAAGATCTCCTTTGAAGGGAAGCCTCTTCATCACTAGCTTCTCCTTCATCAACAAGGACCACTGCGGCCGGCTCGGATGGTGTTTTCTTTGCTCTCTTCTCCTGAGTCCCAGCCGGGGAGGAGCGTCTCCTTTTCAGTTTCTTGTTCTCGGATTGTGGACTCCGAGATGGGGCACCTTCACCGATGACTCGGGCAGATGCACGAGCTCTGCTTCGAGCGAGGTCATTTTGCAGCACCCTCCTGGCCTCCTCAGGGTCAACTAAAGCTTCAGATTCGAGGCAGATGACATAGCCTCTCGAAAGTCCTATATCAACAAAGAATGAAGTTAGCAACTTATCCATGAGATTTCTTGCATTTGGACAAGAATAAAAGAAAAGAAGGGCTTGGCTTACCATGCTGCTTGGCCTTCCACCCATATTTGGGGGCCATCTCCTTCCACCGTCGGGATTCTAGAGTGATAATGTCCAAAAAAAATTGAACCCATTGGTCCAGGCTTTGAACTCGTGGCGGTTTCCATCATGTAGCTGAAACAAAGGAAACAGAAAATCAGCAAAAGCGGACAATGAGCCTTTCACGGAGAAAGGAAGCAGAAAATCAAAACTTACGAAAAAGGTTCCACGACTTGGGAAAGGCTGGAGTTGTGGCCAGGATGATGTCCCTAGTAGCAATAATGATGAACCGCTTCATCCATCCACGGTCGTTGTCGTCGTCTACGCTGTTGAGGAGAGCGTGGTGACCATGTTTGCTAAAATTTATTACTCTCCCACGAAAAATCTTGGGAGAGTAAAGATTCATTATATGTGCAAGAGTTGGGGTTTTTCCGGTCTTAGTGCACAACCGTTTTAGGCATGCCACTGTCCGTCATATAGATGGACCTAAGGTAAAGGGATACATATAGATATACATAAACCCATCCTTGGAGTACGCAACCCGCTTTACCATATCTGGGGTGAGGATTACAATATTGGGGCAGTTGCAATCCTCCTTCACAGTTAGGATACTGAAAGGGCGAGTGGAGGAGGGAAACCTGCGAACTTGCCAAAATCGGTGGCCTTGAGAAGTTGTAGAAGGAACTTTTTCTTGAAGGACGTTTGCAGTGCTGAGCTGAAGGGGTATGATGGTGCTAACAGTTGGAGGTTCAGACTCAACGTCGACCTTCTTGTCTTTGTTCTTCTTCGGGCCTCCACCGAAGATAAGACCGGTATTACCAAAGGAAGCACTGTATGAAGATATGATGGTAAGAGGTTTGTAAAAGAAAAAAGCTCTTGCTGAAAAAGTTGAAGGTGGTTAAAGGTTTCTAAGCAGATGCAGATAAGAAGAAAGACTTATGAAAGTTGTGGAAGTAAAGAAATAAAAATGATGAGTAGAGGGGAAGTTATAGACGGCAAAAATCGTGGCCATGATTACCTCGAAAATCGGAAAAAATATTTATTATATCGTGGGGAGACACGTGTTTGGGTTATTGACAGAGACTGTTCAGGAACTTTCCGGCAAAGCAACGAATCTTCACCCACTTCCCGGTAACACTGAGCTGCATCAGTGGAAAGTAGGGGTACTATTTGTATAGGGTAAAATTGATTGATAACAAGTGATCGAATAGTAAGATGACACGTGGAGTCGAAGATAGAAAAAAAGACGAGTCTGGAAACAATTTTTACCGAATGCGACGTGTGTGATCGGTACCGGATGGATTACGAAGGGAACGTAGTCGGCGGTAGAAGTTGAAAGATTTGTCATCGGACAACATTCAATGAGGGAATATTTGCTAGTGTTAAATGAGCAGCCGTTACAGAGAATATTTGCATTCAAGTCTTGCCGCTCCATATTCATCAATGACACTTTTATTCTCATTTATATATGAGCTTGATCATAGGATTTTGTTTTCCTAGGTAGAACTATAAAGAGTGGGGTTAACACCACTGTAAGGACACGAAACATTGTACACGCAAAAGCTATATTTTACTATTTTACTCTCATACTTCACTATTCAAACTCTCACTTTAACGGTTTTATCGTTGCTTTATCTTTACTACCCTTTTGCTCTCAGAAAGGCTGAGTTGCTTGTCTATAAACCACGTTACAAAATCAATTGTACCGTTTTACGGGTAAACAATTTCTTGTGTGTAATCATAAGAATCTTGGATGTCATACATCCAAACTCACAAAGAAATCTCAATCTTAGTGGTTGACTACCGGAACTTTCACCGTGTTGGTAAGGTTCATTCCCCGCCTTATAATTCCCTCTCCCATTTACCATTCCCACCCCCATAAAGTTAAAAAAGAAAAAAAGAACAGATTAACTTTAAATTTTAGCATATAAATTAAAATAGGAACAAAACAAGATAGTCTCCATACTATTGAAAGATATATCATACTTTTTCTCAAAGCAACAGTGATGAGGGAAAACATAAGGGTTAACATCTCAATGTCTTGCCATATTTAAGCTGACAGAAGAAGCCATATGGTCAGCTTCTTCAAATCAAACGACACTAAGGGCTATTTCAACATCAGTATTTTTCTCAGTCCAAAACTTCTGAAGCAGCAAATTAAAGCGTGCTAAATCTATAAAGTATGCAAAATTGTGGTACAAAATGCTCTAAAATTCTCATGCAGGTAAAAGATGAAAATATATAGTAACTGTGTGAGGAGCTCACCTGGTAATATTCTCCTTCATCACTATTCTATATCTACATCTCACAGAAGGAAAAGGCTGACACATTATGTATCCTGGCCTTTTAAATTTCTAATACATTCACATTGAAGAAAACAAATGAAAGAAAGTAAGTAGAATAGGATCAAAATCTTACAAGTTCTATCTACATCTACTACACAGAGAAGTCCCTTCTTTTATCTACCATCAGCTGATGTAAAGGACTCCGCAAATCCAGTTGGTCTTGCAGGGATACTACCCTTACTGTCCTCGAGGTCCACATAACTCAAGTCTTTTCCTTCCGATTCTTGCCATCCCTTCACCATTTGATTGAGGGGAAGACTGTAGTCGATACCACAATATTCCTCCGGATCATCCTCAAGAGGCTTCCATTTCTCAACAAGTGGGCTTAGTACATTCACGGCGTGTCCCATATCGGGCCGTTGGCCTGGTTCTCTTGCAGTGCAGTGACCAGCAAGTTCAGCTAAGGTTGAGATGCTCTCAATGATCTCCTCTTTAACATCCAGAGCTGGATCAATGGCTGCCATAAGCTTCTCTTTAGTGGATTTGATATTCCAGAACCATGCAACCAAGTACTGGCTTTCCTCGGTTCTATCCTCATCAAGTGCCATCATCCCAGTTAGCAACTCCATTAGCACAACACCGAAGCTAAAGACATCTGCTTTCGTGGTGATTTTACCCGTAACTGGATCAAATCAGCAGGTCATTTGAGTTAAGAAATGGGAATACCAAAATAATTCGCTATACTTCAGATTGAGTTAAGCAAACTCTAGGGGTCTATAAAAGTAAAGATTGTCATATAGACATGCCTTTTTGAAAAAAATCATACTTTCTTTCTCTTTGATAAAGTAAGCCTTCTTAAAAATCATCTCATCATTGAACACGGTCAAAGTACTGATTTTGATGCTGGCATTTCGCTTTATTCTGTTTTTTGGTGTTTCGGTGCAATGAGAAAAAAACAAAAATTATTGTTTATACATTTCATATGCAAATAATTAAAAGAGCTCAATGAGATGTCCTTAATTGAAGAAAGACAGAAATTCAAACCTAGGCTACATGAATAACTCGTCAAATAGTTACATACTAAGACCGAAAGCAGACAGTATTTCCTAACACTTCAAATAGCAATATAGAAAAAGAAAAAAATTGGTTACCTGCATATTCAGGTGCCAGATATCCAAACGTTCCGGCCAGCCTGGTGACCACAGATCCCTCTCCATCAGGAGCAAGTTTCACGAGTCCAAAGTCAGACACTTTTGCTCGGAAATCATCACCCAGCAATATATTTGAGGATTTGAGATCTCTGTGTATGAAGCTCTGATGAGCCAACGTGTGTAGATACTCCATCCCTCTAGCAACATCTAAGGCAATATTAAGCCTCTTCTTCCAAGAGAGAGGCTCCAATTTGAAGTTTTTCCAGTGGAAAAGATGCCTACTAAGAGCACCTTGTGGCATGTACTCATATACCAGAATTCTTTCATTACCTTCAACAGAGTATCCTAATAGAGATACTAAATGCCGATGTCGGACTTTTGAAAGAACAGCAATTTCAGATCGAAATTCATCCAAGGCTTTGTTGCTAATTATCCCAGCTTCCATTCTTTTGACAGCTATTTGTGTCCCGTCATCTAATTCTCCCTTATAAACCACGCCAAATCCACCACGCCCAAGTTCATTTTCTGGAGAAAAATTCTTAGTCACATTCCTAAGTACTTGAACCGCTATGAGCAAACTCCCAGCTTCAATCATATGGGATTCACCACTGTGTATGCTAGCAGAACCACTTGCATTCATCGTGGATAGACTTCCATTAGTGTGATTGGCAATTGCAATCTTGACTACATCATCAGTATCAGACGGATCTCTAGGATGAACCACAAGAGAAGTTGGAGCTTGATGCTTATCTTTACTCTTCTTACGGACATAAATGCACAACGGAACAGCAAGACAAACCAAAACTACAAAACCTGCAATAGGAACCACAACTATGGCTAACTTAAACTTGGAATCTTTCTTTTCTGGTGACTGCTCACCGGGTTTAACAATGACAGAGCTTGAACCATTGGGTTGTGAAGATGGTACAGACGAAGAGGGTGAAGTCGCAGGGGCCGTGCTGTTGTTTGGCGAAGGGTTTGCTCCAGAAGTACCAGAGGTCAGTTGCGGATTCCCATTTAAAACAAGTTTCAAAGGGGTGGTAAATTTTGGCAGAGGTGGGGAAATATTGTTATTACTCAAATCAAGGACAGACAAAGATTTCAAGCTAGTCCAAGTAGATGGAATAAAACCAGAAAGATTATTAGATCCAAGATAAATGTGAGTAACAGATTCAAGATTTGCAATTGAAGGACTCAAGGTACCAGAAAGATTAGACCTAGGCAAGTTTATGACACTAAGCTTTTGTTTATTGTCACAGCTTAATCCCCACCAATTTCCATCACAAGGATTATTACCAGACCATGATTCAACAAGCCTAGAAGGATAATTCACCCCATCAAGAAACTCTAAAAGTGCCATAACTTCTAAGGCACAAGTTGCCCCTTGTTTGGTTTGACAAAAAGGGTTGGATTGGAAACTAACATTAGTAGCCTTGAACTTAGGAACTGGACCCATAAAATGATTATTATTCAAATCAAGACTGTCTAATGGCATATTAGCTAAACTTTCAGGGATTAAACCAACAAGTTCATTGCTATTCACATTGAATTCCTTCAAATTTGTTAAATTACCAATCCCCTCTGGGATTTTACCTGAAAATTTGTTCCCATGAAGCCAAAGACTTGTGAGTGACACCATTGTTGTAACAACATCAATTGGACCACTCATTCCATTACCAGATTGATCATTTAACCAAAGCTTCTTGAACACTGCATCTTTGAAAGTGGTTGGAATAGGCCCTGAAAGCCTATTTGTGGACAGCAACAAAACCTCTAAAGAAGACATAGTTCCAAGAAATTCAGGCAAAGGACCAGTCAAACTACAGTTAATCATTGTCAAATTGAGCAACTGAGCTGAATCTTGCAATCCACTTGGTAATGACCAACCAGTAGTAGCATTCAGAGGATTACTATCTAAAGCCAAAACTTGTAGATTGACAAGTCCACTGAAAAAATCTGATGGGATTGTGTCAAATTGGTTGAAATCCAAGTAAGCAAACTTCAATTCAGACAAGCCACTAAAAGATGGCAACTTGCCACTAAATTGGTTCTTTTGCAAGCCCAAATTTGTGAGCTTTGACAACTGATTCAAGTTGTGTGGTAAAGGGCCTTTTAATCCCAAACCCATGACTTGAATCTGCTGAATTCTGGTACCAGCACACACAATATGTGGCCAAACTGGAGAACCACAGGGGTCTCCACCATTTTCAGGCCATTTCAAAAGCTCAGGATTTTCCAGTCCTTTTTTGAATTCATTGATAATAGCAAAGTCATTGGGGTCTGTTAAACTGAAAACAAGTGAAGCAAGAGCAAGAAACAGTGTCACAACAAGCTCCATACATGATCCACAAAGCACCATTGGACATGCATTTAAACAGAACCAAAGAAAGCTACTGTAACATGTGCCACCTAATGCTCAAATCTTGAGACAAGGAGAAAAGAGAGTGTCATAATTGGAGTGAGAAAAAGCACAATGCTTGTGCTACTATTATGGTGGTGTTCTTGCTGACAATCACAGTGGTTTTAATTTTTAGAGTGTATTCCAAAATAAAATTAGTAAATAGAGAAAAAAAAAAGAATAGAAAAGAAAATGAAGAATCTGTTGTTTGAAGATTTAGGAGCAAGAAATGACCATAAAAAGTGGATCTTTCATGAGAAATGCTTATCCAAGAAAATACATGTATAATGAATGTCTCTTTAGAAGGAGAGCTTGGTGAGGTCAAAGGTAAAAACAGTCACTTGCAGAAATATAACATGCAAGGTAAGGTTATGTACAATAAACTTTTATGATCTGGCCACTCCACGAACTCTGCGCATAACGGAAGCTTAGTGCACCGGGCTGCCGTTTTTTATGAATGTCTGTTTAGAGGAAAATTAAATTTGTCTTGGATATTTCTTTGTATTATGAAGGGAAGTGCTGGTAGGGGTATTATAGTCTTTATGACAAGCATACACCCGTAATTATATTTAATTACATCTAAGTTTCCATATGGACCTGGCTGGTATGGTTGATTGTGGAAAGTAATACCAAGTCTTTTTATTATTATTTTTATCTTTTTGGGACAAGAAATCTTTTATTTAATGAAACCAAAAAGAAAAGGGAAGCACTCCACTAAAATTATTGAGTTTCAGTTGTTTCTTTTAACTTACTTCTCCCGTCCCAAAATGTTTCCTTTTGTTGCTGTTCAAATTTGGTTTCCTCATACTTTGACTAACTCTTTTTATAAAAATTTTTAACAATTTGTAACAAAAATAAATTAATCTCATAATGTTATTAATACAATTTTTTTATTTACAATTTTAAGAATTTATTTACATACAGTCTTGATATTTTGACAAAATTAGCCTTTTAAAGGGGAAAAAAAGGTGAATGAATTTTGAAAATGAGAGACGGCCTTTTACCCATATATAATATATGTTCGCAAAATGTACGGTTCCAAACATGTTTTATAAATACTTCTATTATTAATTTTATTTTGAAGTACTACTAGCTCCTATTCATATTAATTATCTTGTTTCTCTTTTACATGTCTTTTAAATATAAATAAGCTTCTTACTACAATATCCTTAAGCATTCAACATATTAATTTCTATGCTAGTTTTTTTTACTTTCAAGACATTTAATACTAAGGATAAAATGAAAAAAAATTATACCTTGATTTTTAAAATGATAATTATTTTGGACAAAATATATTTAGTAAGCATGGCAATTAATATGGACGGAAGGAGTAATATTTTAATGACGTATAACAAATCCCTTTGTAATTAAAATTTTATTCGTTTCTGACAGTACCATTAAAAGAAATCCCAAAGGAAAGATATTCGTTGACGTGTTTAAAACAACCGTAATTATTTAATGCATGCATGACAAGTTAGCATGGCTATTAATGTTCATAAATGTAAATTGGCCATATGGTTTAAGTAGTTGTACTTGTATATTTATTCAAGTGTAAGTTTTGACATTCCTTCGGATTATTGGTAGGTCGAGTTTTTAATGTGAAAAACAGAGTAAAAATGAATACTCGTGATTTTCCATGTCATGGTGAAGCCAATATAGGTTGGGGTTTAATAATGTAAAAGTTTGCGGCAGCCTCATATCTTGAAATACTTGTGGACTTCTAGCAATCAAAATTACCTCATGATAAACTGCTAGCTAGTTTTCTTTTGTAAAAAAAAAAAAATTACCTCATGATAGATAGACTTTCTAGTAAATTAATATGCCATTTTACATGAAAAGCTAGGAAAAATTTGCCACCATGCTTAAAGTAGGACATTCTGTTTTTTCTTCTTTCCTTTTTATGTCTTTTTAGATCAAGCAAATATTTTCAGAATTAAATTTAGTAAATGTAAAATGAAAAGAATGAAACTTGAAACTATAGGAATGGGATTGACCTGGATTATACTTTTGGTATATGGAAGTGATTGATGAAATTGATGTGCAAGAGGAGGCATGAGAAATAAATATTTTTTCCTTAAATAGTTGGAAGATGTGTACCATATATGGGGTGCACTAACTTATGTAACACACTGGTGAGGATGAGTTAGAATTGTATTATCACATTATATAAAAACTTAAATTATTAGAAAAAAAAATTACTTGATTAATTACACATTCAACACGTCATCCTACAATTAAAGTTGATTATTTTTTCATGGGCTAAACACATGGATGGATAGTCTTTTTATTATAAGTAGCAATGAAATTGTTCATTGTCTGCAAATAGTTATGTTATCAAAGAACTATATTTATTTTGTGCACGGTCAAAATCGTATGCCTTCGATCTATAGGCTCGAGGGGTTGCCTTAAGCCCGAATTCAGGTAAGGTCAAGTTTGAGCCCGATGGATCAGACTCGAGCTCGAAGATAGGATGCAAGGCCCGAGGATTGGAGTGCGATGAACACCAAAGCCGAGTACGCTCGACCTCGAAATAATGCTGTTATGGATTTCTAACAGAATGAGCGAGATTCCTGTCACGTCCCCAAGATCATGGCACAAATTCCGGAATAGAATTGTACGATTTCGTACTAGGCGGTTAGACAGCTGTACCAATAATATTCCTTACTGTAAATAGAAATATACCTTATTTAGGGTTTCCCTATTATAAAATGGGGCACCCCAATCATTTGTAACATCATCTAATCATTGGCAAATAATATACTATCTTACTTTTCTGGCTCATTGCTCATCAGACTTGTCTTTTCTCTCTACTGTTCTTACTTTATTGTTTTGGTTTATCTCGAGGTCACTAAGCTCGAGGTCAAAAGTGCTTGAGTAACACTGGTTTGATTCACTTGTTTCTTTCATTTATACCTCACATTTCTTGATTATTAATTAGTATTGAACTAAATCACATATCTTTAAAATCATAAATCAACTTTAATTGTTACTCGTATTTTCGAGGTAAACAGTTTGGCGCCCACCGTGGGGCTAAAGATAATAGTGATTATTTCTTTACTGATTCTCATTACACACGTTATTTTTACACTTTTTCTTGTCAAGATTTTCTAATTCTCAGGATTAAACATGTCAAACTCGCAAAATATACTTGTTCATTACAACGAAGGTCTTGGATTTCATGGGAAAAACAACAATGCAAAGGTCGGTGTACCACCAATAAACCCTGGGGAAGTGCCAAATGTGGAACCGGTTGACGTTAGTTCGCACGTTGCTTTAAATGCAGATTTAGGCACAGACCCCAGAGGGAGTGCACGTAGAGAAGCCCAATCTAGGGGCCAAGGAACACCAGGTATAGGAGATGGGGGAGTCATCCTCCAAGTGATATTCGAGATGCTGCAAGCTCAGCAGATCGCCATCGCTCAATTCCAAAGTCAGAATAAAACTCCGAGTATAGCTGAACCAGAAAACACTCGACGAGCTGAACCAACGCCAAAGAGGTCGAGAAATGACTCGGGGACTGACCCCACCATTATGAGGATGCTCAAAGAGCTCACCAAGAGGATCGAGTCCGGGGAAAAGAAGATTGAGGACAAGATAAGAAGGTGGAGACTTATAACTCCCGTGTAGACTAGATACCGGGGGCGCCTCTAGTTTTGAAAGGTTTAGGTGCAAAAAAGTTCATACAAAAACCATTCCCTCAGAGCGCGGGTCCGATGCCCATCCCTAAAAAGTTCCGCATGCCCGATATACCCAAGTATAACGAGACAACCAACCCTAACGAGCATATTACTACATACACTTGCGGATCAAAGGAAATGACTTGAACGACTATGAGATCGAATCAGTATTATTAAAAAAGTTTGGAAAAACATTGTCAAAAGGAGCTATGATTTGGTATCACAACTTGCCTCCTAATTCTATTGATTCGTTTTCTATGTTAGCAGACGCTTTCGCGAAAGCGCACGCCGGGGCCATAAAGGTGGCAACGAGAAAATCAGATGTCTTCAAGAGAAAACAAAGGAACGACGAGATGCTGAGGGAGTTCGTGTCTAGGTTCCAGATGGAGCGAATGGAATTACCACCGGTCTCGGATGACTGGGCAGTACAAGCTTTTATGCAGGGTTTGAATTAAAGGAGCTCGATTGCGTCTCGACAATTAAAACAGAATCTGATCGAGTATCCAGCTGTGACGTGGTCGGGCGTATATAACCATTACCAATCAAAGATTAGGGTCGAGGACGACCAGTTGGGATCCCCTTCGGGCTTAGTTCATCCTAACAGGTCGGCAGCTAAGCCCCCGAGGGATACAGATAGGGAATCAAGGTCAAACAAAGAACGGTATCAGCCGTATGTTGATCGGAGAAATAACTGTTCGGGATGTAACATTCCTCGGAATGATCGGAGAAACGATCGAAGTCAAAGCTCTCGGGGACTCATGAGTAAGAGCGGGTTCGATAAACATACCAATTCCGTGGAGGCACATCGATTGTCAGAGTATAATTTCAGTGTAAACGCATTAGGGATCGTGTCAACTATTGGAAGAATCAAAGATACTAGGTGGCCAGACCCATCAAAATCGATCCTTCTCAGAGAAATCCAAACTTGATGTGTATGTATCATGGCACACATGGCCATAAAATCGAAGACTGCAGGCAGCTAAAGGAGGAGGTAGCTCGGCTGTTCAACGAGGGTCACCTTCAAGAATTTCTCAGTGATCGAGCTAAAAACCACTTCAGGGAGAGAGATGCAAGAAAAAATGAGTAGGAAGAACCACAACATGTAATCCACAAGATCGTTGGCGGTGTCGACGTCCCGCAAGGACCTGTGTTCAACGCACCAAGGTATCAATCACTAGAGAAAAATGGACTCAGAGTTATGTGCCCGAGGACGCCTTATCATTTTATGACGAAGAAGCGGAAGGCATATCTCAGCCGCACAATGACGCCCTGGTAATTTCTACCCTTTTAAATAAAATTCAAGTTAAACGTGTTCTAGTGGATCCGGGTAGCTCAGCAAACATAATCAGATTGAGGGTCGTAGAACAACTCGGCCTACAAGATCAGATTGTATGTGCGTCGCGGGTCCTAAATGGCTTCAATGTGGCAAGCAAAACAACAAAGGGGGAGATAATCCTACCAGTAAACGTAGCCAGAATCATACAGGATACGAAGTTCCATGTCATCGAAGGCAACATGAGGTATAATGCACTCCTCGGGAGACCGTGGATACACAACATGAGGGCAGTGCCTTCAACTCTTTACCAGATGATGAAGTTCCCAACAGAGGAAGGAGTGAAAACATTTTACGGAGAGCAACGTGCTCTAAAGGAGATGTTTGCACTCGAGGAAGTGGTACCGATACCAGAGCCTTCGACCTCACAGAAATCGAGCATCAAAGGTAAACATGCGGCTAAATAGCAATCACTGCCCCCAGCCTCGACGGAATCGGAGCAACAGGTAATCGAAGACGATGAAGATGACTTCCTTACTCCTCGAACCTTCATCGTTCCCGAAGAGTTCGATGCAACCAAATCAACTGTTGAGGAACTGGAGCAGGTCATATTGGTCGAATACATGCCCGAGAGAAAGGTATACTTGGGAACGGGGTTAACCCCCGAACTCAGGAAAAAACTCATTCAATTTCTTATTGATAATATGGATTGCTTTGCTTGGTCCCATTTAGATATGACAGGGATTCCACCGGAAATCACCACACATCGGCTAAGCATCGACCCCAGGTTCAAACCGGTAAAACAAAAAAAGAGGCCCCAGTTCGAGGTAAAACATGTGTTCATAAAGGACGTGGTAACCAAACTTCTTAAAATAGGGTCTATTCGGGAGGTAAAGTACCTTGAATGGTTAGCCAACGTAGTTGTAGTGCCCAAAAAAGGAAATAAACTTAGGATGTGCGTAGATTACAAGGATTTAAACAAAGCATGTCCGAAAGATTCTTTCCCACTGCCCAACATCGATCGTATGATCGATGCCACGGCCGGCCACGAGATCCTAACTTTTCTCGATGCCTACTCCGGGTACAATCAGATTCAGATGAACACGAAGGACCAGGAAAAGACTTCGTTTGTTACTAAATTTTGAACTTATTGTTACAACGTAATGCCCTTCGGGCAAAAAAATGCGGGAGCTACATATCAACGCCTAGTCAACAAAATGTTCGAAGAACAAATAGGCAAAACAATGGAAGTTTACATTGATGATATGTTGGTTAAGTCCCTGCGCGCAGAGGACCATTTGACTCATTTGCAGGAAACATTCAAATTTTGAGAAAGTAAAACATGAAGCTTAACCCGGAGAAATGTGCCTTCGGAGTTGGCTCGGGTAAGTTCCTCGACTTTATGGTATCGAATCGCGGTATCTAAATTAACCCCGATAAGATCAAGACCATCGAGGATATCACGGTCGTGGATTGTGTGAAGGCCGTGCAAAGGCTAACGAGACGAATTGCTGCCCTAGGTCGGTTCATTTTGAGGTCATCAGATCGGAGTCATCGGTTTTTTTCTTTGCTCAAAAAGAAAAAGGATTTTGCATGGACCCTAGAATGTCAGCAAGCCTTAGAAGAATTAAAGCAATATCTGTCGAGCTCGCCTTTGCTTCACACCCCGAAGGTAGATGAAAACTTTACCTATACTTGGCAGTATTCGAGATAGCGATAAGCGGTGTGCTAGTTCGAGAAGAGCAAGGTATGCAGTTCCCTGATTTTTATGTGATCCGAACTTTAGGGGATGCTGAAACTAGTTAACCTCACTTAGAAAAATTAGCACTTGCATTGATAAGCGCATCTAGAAAGCTAAAACCATATTTTCAGTGTCATCCCGTATGTGCATTAACAACTTACCCCCTTCAAAATATTCTGCATAAGCCCGAGTTATCGAGCCGGTTGTCCAAATGGGCCGTCAAACTTAGCAGGTACGATATCAAGTATCAACCCCGAACGGCCATCAAGTCGCAAATCCTAGCTGACTTCATGGCTGATTTTACGCCGACCCTCGTATCCGAAGTGGAGAAAGAGCTCCTGCTAAGATCGGGTACATCATCGGGGGTATGGACCCTTTTCCCGGACGGTGCCTCGAATATGAAAGGATCCGGGCTTGGCATTATCTTGAAACCACCTACGGGTGGTACCATTAGACAATCTATCAAAACTTTTAGGTTGACTAATAATGAGGCCGAGTATGAGGCCATGATTGCAGGTCTCGAACTAGCTAAAGGCTTGGGAGCATAAGTCATTGAAGCAAAGTGCGATTCACTGTTGGTGGTAAACCAAGTAAACAAAAGCTTTGAAGTTCGAGAGGATAGAATGCAACGCTTCTTGGATAAGCTACAGGTAACTTTGCACCGTTTCAAGGAGTGGACTCTGGATCATGTGCCTCGAGAACAAAATAGCAAGGCCAATGCACTTGCTAACCTGGGATCCTCGGTCGAGGAAAATGATATCGTCCCGGGAACTGTCGTCCAGTTATCGAGGTCTGTGATTGAAGAGGATCATGCCAAAATAAATTCAACGAGTTTGACTTGGGATTAGAGGAATAAATATATCGATTATTTCAAAAATTGAAAACTCCCATCAGACCATAAAGAATCGAGGGTCCTGTGAACCAAGGCTGTTAGGTTTGCGTTAGATGAAGACGGAACATTGTACATGAGAACGTTCGATGAGCCATTGGCGGTATGTTTAGGACCGGGGGACACCGATTATGTTCTACGAGAAATCCATGAAGGTACTTGTGGGAACCACTCCGGCACCAAGTCTTTGGTTCGCAAAGTTATTAGAGCAGGGTATTACTGGGACATCATGGAAAAAGATACTAAGGAATTTGTCAAAAGATGTGATAGGTGCCAACGGTTTGCATTGATGATCCATCAGCTCGGAGAACAACTCCACTCGGTCCTATCCCGTGGCCTTTCATAAAATAGGGAATGGACATAGTCGGCCCTCTACCAACGGCCCCAGGTAAAGCTAAATTTATTTTGTTTATGACTGATTATTTTTTAAATGGGTGGAAGCACAGGCTTTCGAAAAGGTCAGAGAAAAAGAAGTTATTGACTTCATCTGGGACCACATCATATGCCGGTTCGGGATACCTGCCAAGATTGTATGTGACAATGGAAAACAATTCATCGGCAGCAAGGTAACGGAGTTCCTCGAAGCACATAAAATAAAAAAGGATCTTATCAACACCATACCATCCAACTGGAAATGGACAGGCCGAGTCAACAAACAAAACTATCATTCAAAACCTGAAGAAAAGGTTGGACGATGCAAAGGGGAAATTGAGAGAAGTTCTACCCGAGGTCCTTTGGGCATATCGAACAACATCGAAGTCTAGCACGGGGGCTACTCAATTCTCTTTAGTATATGGCTCTGAGGCCCTCATCCCTGTCGAGGTCGGAGAACCCAACACCAGGTTTAGACATGCATCGGAGGAGTCAAATAACAAGGCTATGAATACTAGCCTCGAGCTATTAGATGAAAAACGAGAAGCAGCGCTTGTTCGAATGGTCGTGCAGAAGCAAAGGATCGAAAGATACTACAATAGAAGGACCAACCTTTGACACTTCAAAATCAGGACTTAGTTCTACGGAAAGTTACCCTCAATACTCAAGACCCGAATGAAGGGAAACTGGGCCCGAATTGGGAAGGACCGTACCGAGTCCTCGAAGTTGTCGGTAAAGGATCTTATAAACTTAGCACAATGGAAGGTGAACAACTGCCGAAAAATTGGAACATATCATTAATCAAACAATATTATTGCTAAGGTATGAATGTATCTTCCTTGTCCATTTGAATCTAAAACTAACTCATTGCAGGTGTTCGATCGAAGACGAAGGCACCTTTTTACACGAAGGCCTTAGGTTTTAAAGCATGCGTGACACTCTTTTTCCCTTAGGTCATATTTTATCCCAAATGGGTTTTACCAGCAAGCTTTTTAACGAGGCAACAACTATATGCTACCTAAGGAGAACTCAATAGTATCCAAGGCTTCTTTTCAATCAACCTCGAATACTGGGGGGCATCACCCTCGGAGGTCATATTTTCAAGGAAAATATTTCACGCCTAAGAGGCCCTCGATAGCAGAACTTTGTAATGGGCCAAACGGTCAGATGAACCATGTCCATATAGGATAGTCGAGCCCCGATGGCAAAACATGTACGTATGTATCAATTATCTTAAGAAGCATTCTGTTTATATTAAAAACACTTTGTGTCTCAAAGAAGTATACCATTATACGAGCTCTACACTTATAATCCTGTGGGAAACGGCTCGAGAGCCAAAGCACGAATGCACCCCCGAGATACTCGGGGACTGTCATCGACAATCAGCACATCCGAGTCATTGAAACTCGGACTCGTAAGACCTCAAAGAGGCATCCCCTCAATACAAAGGCCAAGACCAACATGCTCGGGGACTAACCTTTCGAACAAGTTCGAAAGGTTATCGGGAAACAAGTCCAAGAGACATACCCGAAGGCTATGGCCATATTAAAGGCTACGGCCATATCAAAGACTACGATCATATAAAAAGGCTACGGCCGAAATAATGCGGCTCGGAGACGTCCGACTTCCGCCATAAATTAAAGGCCTTCAAACAATTTGAGAAAACCGGTTAAATCAGGCTTCCCTCGGCAAAGGAAAAGATAAAGGACTTCGATAAAATCAGCCCTCGAATAATTTAGAGGCTTCGATAACATCGGCCTTCGAGAGAACCTCAAGAGGTATTCGATTATGTTTACACAAACAAATTACTAATAAGGTTCCCATCTGTCGAACCTTCGAAAAACCCAACGAGTACAAAAAACACATGCTAAGGCATACAAAAATTTTCACTAAGTCTTTTAGCCGAAAAGAGGGAAAAATAATAGCCACTTCAGAGGCCGAATTGGCCCAACTTAAAGAGCCTAAGGGCCAACCTAAAAGAGCCTAAGGGCCAACCTAAAAGAGCCTAAGGGCCGATATAAAAGAGCTTAAGAGCCAAAACATTTAGGGTTCGAGATCTCGTTCTCACTCAACTTGGACTCAAGAGTCCCATTATCCCGAGCTCACGCCAAATCAACTTAAGCCTAGCTCGAAGACTAACAAAAACCTTAAGAAGTATTCTATTCTAAGTTCGAGGATCACACGCTGATCACTAAAAAACCTAAGGGTTGTTATATTCAGAATCCAAGCCAAGATTCACTTAATCATTGAAGTTATCAAATTTTTCACAAAATAAAGACAATGCGGAATCAAAGATGAAGCAAAGGAATTCTTTATAGAGATGTTTACAAAATATATTTACAATACCCACGAGGGGTCTTTGCACAAGAACACAAAAACAAAATGAAGAAACCTAAACTTACTCCGGGGCCACATCTTCGATAGTTGCATCTTCGGGAGCCGCGCCTTCGGGAGCCTCATCCTCGGGGACTTCATCTTCGTCTCCTCCGCTCTCGGAGCTACTGGATGAATCCTCGTCATCAGAAAGCAAAGCGGCAGCCTCTTCTTCCAAAGTCTTTGCCATTTCAATATCGGCTGAGAGATCGAAGGCCTGAGCATGCACCTCCTCGAGGGTTTCTCCCCGGGATTGTCGCCTGGCATGGTCAAGTGCGCATGATAGCTTAACTTCGGCCGGAACAGAGATCTCTTTTGCCTGGGTGTTAGCTGCTTCAGCATCAGCTCGGTATGAAGATATAAATGCTTCTGCGTCAGATTTAGCCTTGGCAAGCTCAGCAACAAATTTAGCTTCAAGCTCCTCGATTTTGCGGCTCCGAGCCAGGCTCTCCTCCTTCACACTTTGAAGCTGGCGTTCGATTGAAGCCAGCTGCTCACGAAGAGTATCTTTCTCCTAGGCGAGACGGTCCATGCCTTGCCTCCACCCTAGGGTCTCGGCCTCCTTCGTCGTGAGCTCCTCTCAGAGCTGTTCCACCAGTTCGCCCTTTTGTTGAGCCTTCAAAGTTGAAGTGTTAGCCGACCAATCGGAAAAATGCACAACAAAACTCCAAAGGGTATGTTACCTTTTCGACAAGCTCAGTGCGTTCTTGACGAGCCTAAGCCAGTTCAGCTCGAAGGTCACTGATCTCTCCCTCCTTTTTGACATAGAGGATCCTAAGGCCATCCCTCTGTTCCGAAAGCTTCTTGATCTCGGCCTCACATCGAGCAAGCTCAGCTCGAGACTTGGAAAATTCTTCTTGATGGAGCGTCACAGCCTTCACAAAAAGGAAAAGTTAGACTCAAAACAACAGGGATAAAACATAGGCGTGATCCTAAGGGCAGAAACTTACTTGTTTGAAGAGACGCTAGGCCTCATCAAAAATAAAAGAAGCATCCGGGTCGGGACCATCTTCGATCCCTGAAAGGCACTCTCGAAAGATATCGTGCCCTTCGTGGCTCGTCCCCACATCAGGAGTTTGCATGTTTTGAGCATCTTGGAATTGCCCCTCGGAGAACTCAGGGACAGACAGCGATTCATCCACGTTAATTACCCCAAGTGATCCACTCGAGGCATTCTCTTCCCTTTGAAGGGCCTCAGGACCTGGCCCCTCGGTCTTACCCTCCAAATGACCTCCAAGACGAGGTGTTCTTTTTCTACTCGATGGCTCAGGGACTTTGCTCGAGCTCCCCTTGGAGATTTCTTCAGTCTTGGAATGAACTGCATCAACCATCATCGATTCGGCAGACTTCGAAGCGTCAGTGCTTCCTCTTTTTTGAACTACCAACAGGCAGTCATCGTCCTCCCTCTCTCCCTCCTTGTCTCTAAGGCGTTGGGTCGTTCCTGGAGATAGGGCCACAGTATCGGTCTTAGGCTTTCGAGCCTTGCTTTTCTTCGGCTTCATGGAATTTATAGGCGACCCTCTCTTTCTTTTCTTTTCTTTGGAAGACTTTGGGATCTCTTCTTCTCCGGGCGGGGGCGACCGCATAGCAATGGCGTCTCGAGGCCTGCATAAAGACAAAGTAAGTATTTCTTTGAGAAACACAAATAAGTAAACAAGAGGACTCACTATGGTTTTTCGCTTCCCATCAACCTTTGGCAGAGTCACGCTAGCTGCGCTCTACGTACGAAGAAGTAGAGACCAGCTTCCAGACCCAACCTTCGAGGTCTGGGACCGCACCGGGAAACCAAGAAACAGCTATACCATCGGAAAGGGGTTAGATCGAGAAAAGATATGAAGTAGAGAAAGAAAAGGAAAAATAGGGCATAAAGTCATTATCGACAAATGTGTACTTACATTTCATATTCCATTCTTCGGGGAATGGCATCCTCTTAGTAGGTATCAGATCGGAGGTCCTAACTCGGACAAATCGGTTCATCCACCCTCGATCTTTGTCTTCATCGATGCTGGAGAAGAGAGATTTCGTGGATCAGCATTGCAGCTTTATCAGGCCACCTCAATAAAGACGAGGACTGTATAGCCTGATCAGATGATCAAGGGTAAAAGGCATTCCCTCGGCCTGTTTCGAGAAGAATTTGATCAGATTGACGATGCGCCAGAATGAAGGATATATCTGGCCAAGCGTCACTTGGTGTTGTTGGCAAAAATCAAGAATAAATAGATCAATGGGACCCAAAGCTGGATCGGCGGGGCCCAACGTGAATGGGTAGGTGTACACGCTTAAGTATCCTGCTTTGTGAGTAGTGATGTCCTCTTCAGGGGAAGGGATCACTACATCTTTGTTCTCCCAGTTACAATCCCTTTTCACTTGCTGGAGCTCATCTTTGGTTTTGATAATAGGTGAATTGAACTATGATTAAGCCCTAAAAGAACCACTTTCTTGTATAGTTTTTATGGTAAAAGTGATAACAAAATGCTCTGATTAGTGCTTTTCATACTTTGCAGGTTACATACAATAAAAGAAGGCTATGGAGTACTTTTGGGATCAATTATGGAGGAAAAAGAGGCCAATCGCACAATATCCGCCAAGTGCACCATACGAAATGCACAAACCAGAACTCGAGATGGACTACTGCGGTCCCGACGTAACCGCGGTCGGACCGCGGCGAGAAGCTGATGCGGATTCAGAGAGGTCAATTGACCGCGGTCCTGGTGTAACTGCGGTAGGACCGCGGCAGGAGGCGAAAAATTGAGGGATTGAAGTGCAAAACACGGAATTCTTAGCCCAAAACCCTATTTAAACAATAGAACTCGCCCAAGGGAGGCATGTAATGTTTTAGAGAGTACTTTGGCAAGGAAAACAAGTGTGAGAGATCACCCAAAACATCATTACTCTTATTCTTCTTTATTTTTCTTGCAATTTACGATTATGAATCTTTTAGTAGTTTGTTTCCCCATTGTTATGAGTAGCTAAAAACCTTAATCTAAGGTTTTGGTGGAACCCGTTGGGAATGACTTGGTTGTTTTATTAATATGATTGGATTTGGTTTTTAATCTCTAGTTGTTCATCTATGTTTTGATTGTGGATTAGTTGAAAGGGCCCTCAATTATCCGTCCCTATTTATTATGTATCTACTTGAGAGAGAGTGCATATTTAGGTGATTGTATGAACAACATCACTCCCGGAGTGTAGACGAGAGTCATAACCGAGGGTTTAGGGGCTGGATTAGAGATAACGAAACCCCGGGTGCAATCTAAGTGAACTAAATTGTGAAATTAGCTAGCGTAGCTTGAGAGAGTGCGTCTAGTAGATTATCATAATTACTTGAGAAAGAATTATGATAGCTTGAGCGTTCATGATTGTAAGAGACAACTAAATCATAGTTATAAGACATATACAACCAAGGAAATTACCAACGGGGGAAACCATTGCCTTAGACCTTATTTCTACTGTTTACACATCAAGTTTAGTTAATTTTCAGTTATTAATTACTTTTAGTCTTTAGTTGTTAGAAAATCAACCATTGTGAATCAGAAAGTTTGGGAAAACAGATTGTGTGAATTTAGTGAATCCGACAGTAGTAATTGATAGGTTAATTCCTTGTGGTTTGACTCTGGGCAATAATACTCGGATTATATTTGCAATGCCCGCGTAGTCTTTTGCGAGACTCAGTTGAGTGTGATCAAATTTTGGCGCCGTTGCCGGGGATTTAACGGTGTTATCAATTACAATTGAAAGAAATATAAAAATTCTAAGTGTAGTCAGTTTTCTCTATACCAATCTTTTCATTGAAATTCTAACGTTTGAAATCTTGTGGAAAGCAGGTGTATGCCTAGAAATTCTTCGAGGACTGGATAACTAATAGAAGGACTCTCAGACCCCGAGAAAATATTCAGGGCATTGAACCGTGCCAACAGAGGATTTCAACAAACTCAACCAACACACC
The DNA here is from genome assembly GCF_001879085.1 of Nicotiana attenuata. Classification (NCBI taxonomy): domain Eukaryota; kingdom Viridiplantae; phylum Streptophyta; class Magnoliopsida; order Solanales; family Solanaceae; genus Nicotiana; species Nicotiana attenuata. Next base: position 212,049 of record NW_017671496.1, read on the forward strand.
AACTCGAATTTGACATGGGTGACGTGAACGACGCCAACGGAAATATCAGGAATAAGCAAGCTGACTTAGATGTCAGAGGAGTGGCACCTCTTATGCCCGAGGCTGCACTTTATGACTGGGCACAGGCTACAGCTGACAATCTGGCCACTACCATAGTTGTGCCTGCAATTCAAGCGGAGACATTCCAGATCACCAACAACATGCAGCATCTGCTGCAGAATAAAGGACTGTTCTCCGGGTCAAGCATTGAAGACCCACAACAACACTTGAAAAATTTTCTGTCAATTTGCATGACCCAAAGGCAGCCTAATGTGACCCCTGAAGCTATCAAGCTACTCCTGTTCCCATTCTCAGTAACCGGGACAGCTCAGACTTGGTTAAATTTGCTCCCGATCAACTCTATTGCCACTTGGTCAAGCAGTTCCTGAACAAGTTCTATCTGCCTAACAAGACTGCACGGCAAATTGATGCCATATTGCAGTATAGGCGGCATTCCACTGAGTCCTTGCAAGAAACTTGGGAGAGATTTAAAGGATGCTTGTGAAGTGTCCTCATTATGGCATTCCAGATCAGATGCTCGGCCAGAGATTCTACATGGGTCTAGCTGACTACTTGAAAGCGAATGTGGATGCTTCAGCTGGAGGTGCTTTCTTAAGCAAAACATTCACCGAGTGCAAAATTCTCCTTGATAAGATGTCACAAAATGCGGGGTGGATGACTAGAGGTGCAACACTGGCACCCATAGTGCATTCAGTTCCACTTGATCCCAATAATTCGCAGGAAGAGAACATGGCCACACTCCTGACCTAGATGAGCCTACTGACAAAGAAGATTGATGAGATGGGTACAAAACAGGTGCACATCGTTGATACAACGAATGGAGGACTATGTACACCGCGTATTAATCAGTCCTATGTGTGTTCGTGGAGCGGAGAAGGTGAAAATCAAGGGGTCCGGGAAGATATGAATTATGTCAACAACTATGGGGGTCAGAGACAAGGAGCACAACAGTGGAGACCGCAGCAATCAGCAGTACAAGCCTAATATGCAGCAGCCAGGGGGTATGCACCCTCAAAACCAATTAGTGCCAGTGCCTTATCAGAAACCACATGGTTATCCACAGCAAAATCAGCAGCAATTGGTTTATCAACCACCCCCTCAGCAGCAAGATAACAACATGGTGGAGATCAGGGGTATGCTTCAACAACTCATTGGGACAAATAATAAAGTGCAGGAAAAATTGGCAGTACATGATTCAGCCATAAAGAATATTGAAACGCAGCTGGGTCAGTTGTCCATGGCCTTGAACAACCGTCCTCCGGGAACTTTACCTGCAGATACAAACATAAATCCCAAGGAGCAAAACCCGAATCAGCTGATGGCAGTCAGTCTCAGGAATGGTAGATATTTAGATAGAGAGCAGGAAATTGCACAAGCCAGCAAGAATACTACACCAGCTACTCCAATTCAATTAGAGGTAGAAGAACCAACAGAACTCACTGAAGTAGTGGTTGAGCAGAGTCAGGAGAAAAAAGGCAAAGAAAAGGAGACCGAGCAAGTTGCAAAATAGGTGGCACCTCTTGAGCCAGAAACTCCTAACAGAGAGAAGCCAGCCAGCAATGCACAAAGGGTGATACCTGCACCCTTCCCTCAGAGACTGGTCAAGCAAAAAAAGGCAGACCAATACAAAAAGTTCATAGAGATGCTGCGTCAAATCCAGTTGAATATTCCATTGATGGATGCCTTGAGGGAGATGCCCGGTTATGCCAAGATGATGAAAGATTTAATGTCAAGGAAGTTTGATTTTTAGGATCTATCCACAGTAACTTTGACACAGACCTGCAACGCAGTAGTGGCAAAACCGGTGGCCCAAAAGATGTCCGATCCAGGTAGCTTTACTATTCCATGCACCATTGGGTTATGCCTTTGCAAAGGCGTTATGTGATTTGGGAGCCAGCATAAATCTGATGCCGCTGGCAGTGTACACCAAATTGAGCATCGGCAGAGCCAGGCTGACTTCTATGCTGCTCCAGCTGGCTGATCGCACTGTGAAAAGACCAACCGGTATTCTTGATGATGTGCTGGTGCAAGTGGGGAAGTTCGTGTTCCCTGCAGACTTTGTGATTCTGGATTGTCAGGTGGATGAGGAGATACCCCTTATTTTGGGGAGACCATTTTTGGCCACTAGGAGAGCACTGATAGACTGTGAGACTGGGGAACTTAAAATGAGATTGAACGATGAAGAAGTCATATTCAATGTTCAGCAATCAATGAGGAGACCCAGCGAATATGCGAATTGCTCTCTAGTGGAGGCAGTGGATGTAATTCTGCAAGAAGATGATAGGACCCTAACTGTGAGAGATCCATTGGAGGCATGCCTGACGAATTTAGAAGAAATGGATGGTGAGGGATTAGCTGAATGTGTGATGGCATTGGAAGGCCGAGGGTTTTGGTCAAGGGAACCTCAGTTCGAGTCCCTTGAGCTGGAGAAAAGGGTCACTCCTCCAGCCAAGCCATCAATAGAGGAACCACCCAAGCTGGAGATGAAGCCACTCCCAGATCACCTCGGTATGCATTCCTAGGCCCTGATTCGACCTTACCGTTATTATATCATCCTGTTTGCTAGATGTGCAGGTAGAGAAGCTCTTACAGGTATTGCAGGATAACAAGACTGCCATTGGTTGGACCATGGCAGACATAAAGGGTATCAGCCCAGCCTTCTGTATGCATAAGATTCTCCTGGAGGAGGGGCACAGACCTTCCAGGAAACATCAGCGAAGGCTGAACCCTAACATGAAAGAGGTTGTAAAGAAAGAGGTGATCAAATGGTTAGATGCGGGAATCATTTTCCCCATCTCTGATAGTAATTAGGTCAGCCCTGTTCGATGTGTTCTGAAAAAGGGGGGAATGACTGTTGTGAAAAATGAAAACAATGAGTTGATCTCAACTCGTACAGTCACAGGGTGGCGAACCTGCATGGATTACCGGAAATTGAACACCGCCACCCGAAAGGACCACTTTCCCTTGCCCTTCATTGACCAAATGTTGGACAGGCTGGCTGGAAGATCGCACTTTTGTTTCTTAGATCGATATTCCGGGTACAATCAGATATCAATAGCCCCCGAAGATAGAGAGAAAACATCCTTCACTTGTCCGTATGGCATCTTTGCCTTTCGGAGAATGCCCTTTGGGCTTTGCAATGCACCAGCGACTTTTCAACGGTGCATGCTAGCCATCTTCACAGATATGGTGGAGGATATTATGGAGGTCTTTATGGATGATTTCTCCGTGGTGAGAGATTCATTCGAAGACTGTCTTCACAACTTAAGCAGAGTGCTCAAAAGATGTGTGGAGACAAACTTAGTGCTAAACTAGGAGAAGTGCCATTTTATGGTACAAGAAGGGATAGTCTTGGGACATCGAGTGTCCAGAAAAGGAATTGAGGTCGACCATGCTAAGGTTGACGTGATTGAGAAGTTACCACCGCCCACTTCAGTCAAGGCGGTGAGAAGTTTCCTTGGTCACGCCGGGTTCTACCGGCGTTTCATAAAAGACTTTTCCAAAATTGCTAACCCATTATGCAAACTCCTTGAAAAGGATAAGCACTTTATATTTTCTAATGATTGCAGGTTGGCATTTGAGGAACTGAAGAAGAAGTTGATAACTGCACCCATCATTGTTGCTCCCAACTGGGAGCAATCATTTGAGCTCATGTGTGATGCCAGCGACTATGCTATAGGAGCAGTCTTGGGGCAGCGAAAAGATAAGCTGATGCACCCGATTTACTACGCAAGCAGAACGCTAAGTGGTGCACAGCTCAACTACACAGTGACGGAGAAGGAGATATTGGCAGTTATGTTTGATTTTGACAAGTTCGGATCATATCTGATTGGTTCCAAGATAATTGTGTATACTGAACATGCAGCTCTCAGGTACCTCATTGAGAAAAAGGAGTCTAAGCCGCGCCTGATTCGTTGGGTGCTGCTGTTGCAAGAATTCGACCTCGAAATTCGTGACCGTAAGGGCACAGAAAATCAAGTCGCTGATCATCTATCACGACTTGAAGGAGCTGAAAAATCAGTCGAGGTCAAAGAGATTCTGGAAACCTTTCCAGACGAGCAGCTGCTCGCAGCCAGTCTTGAGGATGCGCCATGGTATGCGGATTCTGCAAACTACCTGGCCTGCGGTATTATTCCCTATGACCTTTCACCTGCCCAAAAGAAAAGGTGCTTTCGTGATTGCCGCGTGTATTATTGGGATGAACCTCATTTTTTTCGAATATGTGTTGATAACATTATCCGGAGGTGTGTCCCCGAGATAGAACAATCTTCAATTTTGCAGGCTTGTCACGCATCAGCATATGAGGACATTTTGGAGGGGTCAGAACAGCTGCGAAAGTGCTAGAGGCCGGATTCTTTTGGCCAACTGTGTTTAGAGATGCACACCTCTGGGTAAAGGGCTGCAATGAATGCCAGAGGACGGGAAACATTTCCCGTCGCCATGAGATGCCACTAAAACCAATTCAAGAAGTAGAGGTGTTTGATGTTTGGGGGATTGACTTCATGGGTCCCTTCGTCAGCTCATTTGGCAATAAGTACATACTTGTTGCAGTGGATTACGTGTCTAAATGGGTGGAAGCTGCAGCCTTGCCCACCAATGATGCAAGAGTGGTGGTCGGATTTCTGAAAAAGAACATATTCACCCGGTTTGGGACACCAAGAGCGATCATCAGTGACGGAGGCACTCACTTCTGCAATGGAGCCTTCGAGAAATTACTTGCTAAGTATGATGTGCGCCACAAGGTGGCTACTCCTTACCATCCACAGACCAGTGGGCAAGTTGAAGTGTCCAACAGGGAGATAAAGAGTGTACTAACGAAGATTGTGAATGCCACCCGAACTGATTGGGCAAAGAAGCTTGATGACGCACTCTGGGCCTATAGAACTGCGTTCAAAACACCAATAGGTATGTCACCATACAAGTTGGTATTTGGGAAGGCCTGTCACCTGCTTGTGGAGCTAGAACATCGAGCTTGGTGGGCACTGAATCAATTGAACATGGATCCTGAAGCAACTGGACAAAATCGACAGACGGAGTTGCATGAGCTGGAGGAATTCAGATATCAAGCCTTTGAAAGCACGAGGCTCTACAAGGAACGAATGAGGAAAATGCATGACAAGCACATCGTGGACAGAGACTTTAAACCTGGTGACATGGTACTATTGTATAATTCACGGTTGAGATTGTTTCCGGGTAAGTTAAAGTCCCGATGGTCTGGGCCATTTAGAGTGGTGCAAATGTTTGCAAGTGGAGCTATTGAGATTGAGTCGGAAGACGGGACAAACAAATTCTCCGTCAATGACAAAGGTTGAAACACTACCTTGGAATAGCTGCAGAAAAAGGGGATACAATGGTGACCAATTTCAAAGAACCCCAATACGAGAGTGAGGAGTAAGAGCTCAACTACTTGCGTCGTCGCACACGAATTTATTGTAAGTGTAATGCATAACTTCATAAACAAAAAAAAAAGTAGCAGGAACACGCCCAGACCGCGGTCCCAGCGTAACCGCGGCCGGACCGCGGTCCAGGACCCCCTCTGAAGTTTTCTACCGCGGTCCCAACGTAACCGCGGTAGGACCGCGGTCCAGGACCCTCTCTGAAGTTTTCTACCGCGGTCCCAGCGTAACCGCGGTAGGACCGCGGCAGCCCAGATCGGGCCCAGGCCAGGTAAGTTCCGAAATTTTTTTTATTTTTTATTTTTCTTGTTCCCCTCCCCCATTCNCCATTCCCATCTCTCTCTTCCCCTCCTCTTTCATCTTCCTCACAAAAAAAAATAAAACCCTAAGTCCCCAAATTCTCTCACTTTCTTCTTCTTCCACTCACTTCCCACACCCACAACCCATCCCTTCCATTCATCCTCAAGGTAAGATTCTCTATTCTCTTCTCTTTTCTTCACATAACTTAGTGTAATGTAGTTTCAATTAAGCCCTAGATAGTGTTTTAGTGTAAAATTTTTATTTTTTCTTTCTTTGCTTTCTTTTTCTCCATTATTTGCTTCTTTTGGCCATGGTTGATGCTTAAATGGTTGGGTTTTCCTTGTGCTTAACTTGTGGGAGATTTTAGAATGTTTGGAGGCCTAAACAAAATTTTTAGGGTGAAGCTTGGTAGAGGGGCTTCAATGGCCGAAAATTGGGGTGTGTTGTTAAATTTTGGAGCACTTTGTGCCCTTCTTGTTTTGTGATAGTGGTAGCATTTGCAATGATTCACTTGTTGGAGATTGTGTGGGGTATTATTTGGAGGAATTGACCAATTGATAGTGGTGTGAGGCAATAGTAGAGGTTGGCAACTTTAGGCAACTTACTAATGGGGTATACTGGCATTGATTGACAAAAGAAAACTGTTTGGTGCCATCGGGTGGCGAAGTCTGAGTAACCATCCGAATGGCACATGTTAGGATGCATCTGATTGTTGCCCTGAATTGTTTGCAGGTAATATGGCCCGAAAACTGCAAAAGAGCTCGGCAAGCACTTCCCAAGTGCCAACATATGACGCCACCAGGTTCCAGTCACCAGGGGCAGAGGACGCATTTCATGCTAAGGCCACCAAAACCTTTGTCCCTGAGATTCCTGTTGACAGGGCTGCCCTCCGTATGGAAAATGCAGACATGTATGAGGAAATCCGATAGAGGGAGATGGAGTTCTTGTTTGATGAACCTGAGACGGCAAACCCGATGATAGTACGGGAGTTTTATGCGAACTGCCCGGAACATGTGTGCCGGGATGTGATTGTGCGGGGCAGGGTAGTAGATGCCTCAATTCGGAAGATTTGCCAGGTTTTGCGGTTGCCCCAGTTCACTGGTGACATTGATCATTACCACGACGCCCAAGGGGTAACTTGGGACACCATGATTGCGATAATCTGCGCAGGGGGTCAACCACTCTGGATACAGGAAAACATTACCCTTCACTCCAAGTCGTTCACACATGAGGCCAAGTGCTGGTTCACCATCATTTGCAGCCGGTTCTTGCCCACGAGCAACACGACAGATGTGAACCACCTACGGGCTCTATTGGTGTGGTGCTTCGTCACTAAGAGAGACTTTGATGCGGCGAGCTTATTGGAGATGAAATGATCCTTGGTCATCNCATGAGATGCCAATGAAACCAATTCAAGAAGTAGAGGTGTTTGATGTTTGGGGGATTGACTTCATGGGTCCCTTCGTCAGATCATTTGGCAATAAGCACATACTTGTTGCGGTTGATTACGTGTCTAAATGGGTGGAAGCTGCAGCCTTGCCCACCAATGATGCAAGAGTGGTGGTCAGATTTCTGAAAAAGAACATATTCACCCTGTTTGGGACACCAAGAGCGATCATCAGTGACGGAGGCACTCACTTCTGCAATAGAGCCTTCGAGAAATTACTTGCTAAGTATGATGTGCGCCACAAGGTGGCTACTCCTTACCATTCGCAGACCAATGGGCAGGTTGAAGTGTCCAACAGGGAGATAAATAGTGTACTAACGAAGACTGTGAATGCCACCCGAACTGATTGGGCAAAGAAGTTTGATGACGCACTCTGGGCCTATAGAACTGCGTTCAAAACACCAATAGGTATGTCACCATACAAGTTGGTATTTGGTAAGGCATGTCACCTGCCTGTGGAGCTAGAACATCGAGCTTGGTGCGCACTGAAGCAATTGAACATGGATCCTGAAGCAGCTGGACAAAATAGACTAACAGAGTTGCATGAACTGGAAGAATTTCGATATCAAGCCTTTGAAAGCACGAGGCTCTACAAGGAAAGAATGAAGAAGATGCATGACAAGCACATCGTGGACAGAGACTTGAAACCCGGTGACAAGGTATTATTGTATAACTCACGGTTGAGATTGTTTTCGGGTAAGTTAAAGTCCCGATGGTCTGGGCCATTTAGAGTGGTGCAAACATTTGCAAGTGGAGCTGTTGAGATTGAGTCGGAAGACGGGACAAACAAGTTCTCCGTCAATGGGCAAAGGTTGAAACATTTCCTTGGAATAGCTGAAGAAAAAGGGGATACAATGGTGACCAATTTAAAAGAACCCCAATACGAAACTGAGGAGTAAGAGCTCAACTACGTGCGTCATGCCGCGACGTTAAGTCAGGCGCTGCGTGGGAGGCAACCCACGAATTTGTTGTAAGTGTAATGCATAACTTCATGAAAAAAAAAATGTAGCAGGAACACGGCCAGACCGTGGTCGGACCGCGGTCCAGGACCCCCTCTGAAAGTGTTCTACCGCGGTCCCAGCGTAACCGCGGTAGGACCGCGGTCAAACACCCCCTCTGAAAGCGGTCTACCGCGGTCCCAGCATAACCGCGGTAGGACCGCGACAGCCTAGATCGGGCCTAGGCCAGGTAAGTTCAGAATTTAATTTTTTATTTTTTTCTTTTTCTTTCCCCTCCCCCCTTCTTAATTAACCTACCCCCACTTCGCGCCCCCCCCCCCCTAAATCAGNGTGATTGTGCGGGGCAGGGTGGTAGATTTTGGAAGATTCGCCAGGTTTTGCGGTTGCCCCAGTTCACTGGTGACATTGATCATTACCACGACGCCCAAGGGGTCACTTGGGATACTATGATTGCGATAATCTGCACAGGGGGTCAACCACTCTGGCTACAGGAAAACATTACCCTTCACTCCAAGTCGTTCACACATGAGGCCAAGTGCTGGTTCACCATCATTTGCAGCCGGTTCTTGCCCACGAGCAACACGACAGATGTGAACCACCTACGGGCTCTATTGGTGTGGTGATTCGTCACCAAGAGAGACTTTGATGCGGCGAGAATTATTGGAGATGAAATGATCCTTCGGTCATCTCTGCTATCTAAGGGGTTTTACTTCCCCTCACTTGTGACGAGGTTGTGTCTGCTAAAAGGTGTCCCCACCAGTCCTACAGATGGCGCTTTGCCCGCAAAAACACCATTCAGAGCTTCAAAGATCACAGTGGGCAGAGATGCACCCACAACCATTGAGCTTGATGATGAGGAGGACGCCACAACACCCATGGCACCTTCCAGGAGATCCTATGAGGGAGCCGGATCCTCTCGGCTACCCCATACTGGGGCAGGGTTCTCTAGATCACAGTCCAGCCGGCCCATGTTGCGTTCTATGGAGGAAGAGGTGGCAGATCTTCGCACCTCGGTTGATGGCCTACATCTGCGTATGGATGCCATGTCTCAGCGGCAGGCCAGGTCTGAGAACCGGATGATGGCTTGGTTCCGTGCTTTGGGGAGGGCTTGTCATGTGGACCCCAGCACCGTCTCCGACTCCGACTGATGCTCAGGGAAGTCTTCTTATCGTTTTGCACTTTATTTGTGATATGACATGGGGACATGTCATAATCTTTTTGTGTGGGGTGGGAGACTTGCGTTAGTGGTGTATTGTTAGTGTACATATACATTGAGCATGTTGTAGTTCTGTATCTTTGTTGTTGTGTATAATTGGGTGTACTCATCTTACAAGTAACTGACTTGGCCCAACGACGGACACTTGTCGACGGGTCTCTTGAGGGTCAAAGTCGGATTTTAAAAAAAAATATTAGAAAAGGTAGGGGACTCTTCCTGAGGACGGACCACTTGGAGAGTACTCTTGAGGGAAGTAGTCCACTTAGTTTTTTTACTTTTTATTTTTTTAGGTAGTGTAGTAATTCCCCCTTGGTTTTTCTTTTGACCACGTTTCTTTTCCAAGGGCTTTTCTTGAACCGGGTTAGGTAGATTTTTCTTTGATATTTTTAGGACCCTGAGGACTCTCTTGGACTAAGATGGGTAAGGGCAGGAATGCAACCTGTAATGTACACACCTGCTAATAACTAAACGAACTTGAGGGTGCGACGTCTAGGCTCGTTTGTAGACTCGTAAATTATGCCTTAATTATGCACACATTGTCTTGCTTGAACACTCATGTGAGTGTGTTGACAAACTAATTCGGAATGAGTTACATGCCAAGTGTGTGTGAGGTAATACCTATATTCTGTGCTTGCATGCGATACCTAGAACTTGCCCGGTGTGTTTGCAAAGCGAAATAGAAGTTGTTTGGTCTTAGAGATGATTGAGGCATTTCTTTGTGTAGCCGGTCTAATTATGAATCCGCCTGTACGTATCACCATAGTTAACCCCTTTGAGCCTAAAGCCTGTTTCTTTGATAACATCGCAATAACCTACATCCATGTGTTGAATAGCTTGACTGTTTGACCCTTTTCCTCCTAGAAGCACTTGAATTGTTAAAGATCATGTAAAAGTCAAAGTGTGGGGTGATAAGGGAGTAGGAAAAGGAAATCAAGAAAATACTTGAATGGTGCAATGGTAGTTGAAAAAAAAATTGAAATATAGAAGAAGGACCTTGCAAATAGGTGGTCCTAAAATAGTGAATGGCAAGAAAAGCCAGTTGCACCTAGGAAAGTGGGGGTAGTTTATGAAACAAGTGTGGAAGAATGACTGGGCTGAACATGGAAATTGGAATAAAGGAAGAATGTATTAAAAGTGCTCAGGGAGGTTAGTCACTATATCCAAATATATCCTACCCGTCCCTTAGCCTACATTACAACCAAATAAAGACCTCTTGATCTTAGACTAAAACAACTCGATTAGTAGAGTATTACACTAAGGGCAAGCTTATGGTGTATCTGTATGGCATGTGAATGTTCTTGTTGAGAGTGAGTGAATTCTTTCTAGCTATAGTTCCGTGTGCTTGATTTTATATGTGTGGAACTTCTCTCAAAAATGTGATGTGAGGGCATGTGACTCGGGAAGAAAAAGCAAGTTTTCACCTCTGTTAGAGTAACTAGAGTAAGCACGAGTGTGGCATGGCACCAGAGTCTTCATCTGAGGTGTGGCTGTTGCACTGCTTAGGTTGTTCTTTTATAATGGCGGGTGTGGCATAAAACTGGGTAATGCATCGAACGATTAGGCCTAGAAGTGTGGTTCAACTTGCTCGAGGACGAGCAAAGATTTAAGTGTGGGGTGTTGATAATAGGTGAATTGAACTATAATTAAGCCCCAAAGAACCACTTTCTTGTATAGTTTTTATGGTAAAAGTGATAACAAAATGCTCTGATTAGTGCTTTTCATGCTTTGCAGGTTACATACAATAAAAGAAGGCTATGGAGTACTTTTGGGATCAATTATGGAGGAAAAGAGGCCAATCGCACAATATCCGCCAAGTGCACCATGCGAAATGCACAAAACCAGAACTGGAGATGGACTGCCGCGGTCCCGGTGTAACCGCGGTCGGACCGCGGCAGGAAGGTGTTGCGGATTCTGAGAGGTGATTTGACCACGGTCCTGGCGTAATCGCGGTAGGACCGCGGCAGGAGGCGCAAAATTGAGGGACTGAAGTGCAAAACACGGAATTCTTAGCCCAAAACCCTATTTTAAACAATAGAACTCGCCCAAAGGAGGCATGTAATGTTTTAGAGAGTACTTTGGCAAGGAAAACAAGTGTGAGAGATCACCCAAAACATCATTGCTCTTATTCTTCTTTATTTTTCTTGCAATTTACGATTATAAATCTTTTAGTAGTTTATTTCCCCATTGTTATGAGTAGCTAAAAACCTTAATCTAAGGTTTTGATGGAACCCATTGTGGATGACTTGGTTGTTTTATTAATATAATTGGATTTGGTTGTTAATCTCTAGTTGTTCATCTATGATTTGATTGTGGATTAGTTGAAAGGGCCCTCAATTATCCGTCCCTATTTATTATGTATCTACTTGAGAGAGAGTGCATATTTAGGTGATTGTATGGACAACATCACTCCCGGAGTATAGACGAGAGTCATAACCGAGGGTTTAGGGGTTGGATTAGAGATAACGAAACCCCGGGTGCAATCTAAGTGAACTGTATTGTGAAATTAGCTAGCGTAGCTTGAGAGTAGATTATCATAATTACTTGAGAAAGAATTATGATAGCTTGAGCGTTCATGATTGTTAGAGACAACTAAATCGTAGTTATAAGACATATACAACCAAGGAAATTACCAACGGGGGAAACCATTGCCTTAGACCTTATTTCTACTGTTTACACATCAAGTTTAGTTAATTTTCAGTTATTAATTACTTTCAGTCTTTAGTTGTTAGAAAATCAACCATTGTGAATCAGAAAGTTTGGGAAAACAGATTGTGAGAATTTAGTGAATCTGACAGTAGTAATTGATAGGTTAATTCCCTGTGGTTCGACTCTGGGCAATAATACTCAGATTATATTTGCAACGCCCGCTTAGTCTTTTGTGAGACTCAGTTGAGCGTGATCAGTTGGAAGTGGCGTATATGCGAGGTGACGAGCACACCGTAGTTATTCTTTATCTTGGTAGATCTTCGGCTATTATATGCCTTGTTTTGCTGTCATGCTTCTTTGATATCATGTTTTCTCTATTTATATGACTATGTGAGCTATTATTCATGCTAGGAATCATTTCTAGGTTATTTGCTTATTTGTTTGAGACATAATAGGGCTATTTTTGCTATGTTGAGCTATTTGCCTTAGTCGTAGTCATACTGTTCAGACATGATATTATATCCACGTGTTATATCTAAGCTTGGATTGAGTGTAATTTCCCCATTGGCTATGATATTTGTTGTCACACCTCCTTTTTACTAGACCCCGTGAAGAGGGTATAATAAGGGAGTTTTTTCAATTAAAGGACAATCGGAACGAGATTTATTTCAATTAAAAGATTCAGAGTCGCCACTTGGGAGATTTATGGTGTCCCAATTCACCGGTTCAAATCCCGAATCGAGGAAAAGGTGACTCTGTATTACAGTCCGCGATCCAGAAATCCGGGTAAGGAATTCTGTTAACCCGGGAGAAGGTGTTAGGCATTCCCGAGTTCTGTGGTTCTAGCACGGTCGCTCAACTGTTATAAATGGCCTATTATACGATTTTAAAACATTTCGAACCTATGGTGCAATTTTAAACCTTTAACCGCTTTTATTTGTTTTTTTAAAGAAAAATTGCAACGTCATTTAAAATATATTTCGAACCACGTCACATAAATGTACCCGCAGTCCATAACACATTTTATCTAACGTTTAGATTTGGATTTGGTTCACATAAATGTGCACCCGAGATTAGGAAGGTAAATTATTAATATAACGCGCCTAAAGCAACTACGCGTTCGCAACTTTGCGAGGGCCATGGAAATTCTCTAAATCGCACGCCTCGTATTCTAAGGATTAAATCAAAATTAATTAAGCGAGGGCCATGCAATTGTCATTTTGTTTGGCATGGCACGCCTCAAATTATTCCGAAAGGCTTTACTCAACTAAAACAAACAACGGATATTCATGAATTATTTTTCTAGACTACTTTGAGATTATTGTGTGCCAAAAGTATATGAAAGACAAAATTGGGTCAATCTTCTAACTTCAAATCCATACAATTCATTAGACCACCCTACGACCAGATTAACGGATTCAGCAATGGCTTTCCTACTCTTTTAGCTCAATCAACCAAATAGCCCAGAGAAATACATTATTGTCCAGCATATCAAAGTAATATAATTTTGGCCTATTTACTATGCAAACTTAGTACCACCTCTAGGTTGTTATCAGGAACCAAGGACAAAATGATCTTATATTATAAACAACACAATGAACTCTGAAACAAATTCATCATCGAACGTGACATGGCCTTAGCTCATTGCGTTAAAATTAAATGAAAGAAGAAAACGCAGTAGTGCAAAAATCATTCGCCAAGAAGATAGACTAAGAAGAAACTGAAGCCAACAAGACAATGATAACAATCATTACGCAATACATCTGGTAATATAATCAGTACAAACTTGACCAAAGTGATGAACATGTATACCATTTTACCAGCGTTTCAACCCAATTACTAAAGCTATAAAGCAGCAAAAGAGTTGCCATTCCAAACTTCAATCTCAAAATCAAAGAGTAATAATATGAACCAAACCATTTGTTTTAAAAGAGAATTCTAACTAAGGCATATTGCAAGCACCCTATTATTCCAATTACAGAACTCTTTTTTTTTCTTCATGTGGAGAGGCTACTGCTACTTCTTCAGCTTAAACTCAAACATTTAAACCTCAAATTGTAATTTACACAATTAACACATAAAATCCCTCAACAAGTGCTGAAGTAAACATATGGATACAGATTATCTAAGTCTACATGCTAAAGGAAGTGTTCAATGGAACAGTGATTTATTATGGAAACCCAGCCATCTCAAATTTCTCTGGATTTTTCTCTCTTGGGTCTGCCTTGAAAGGCAAGAAAAGGTGTCTTTATAGGCAAGGCAATAGGGCAACCAAAAGGAGATCAGATTTTCCACTTAGTCCTTAGTTAAAATTCTGAAACTCATTTAAACCCCCCACCCAAGCTTCCTAGAAGCTTCTCAGTTAGTTAGCAAAAGATTCCCATCCCCAAACTTCCCAAACTATCCCTGAATCCCTATTAATTTACCCTCCCAACCAAGCAGATCCCGGGTCCATATGACCCAAGTGGATGGGTCTGAATTAAACCCCCTTCATTTTGGGCTTAATTGATCTTCAAGCCCAATTTTAAACCTCAACCTTAGTTGAGTCCGATATGGGGTTTCACAGGGGAGGCCTGAGATTGCTTTACTCTCTTCTCTCTCTCTTTTTTTAACAAGGCAAAACACACAAATGTAATAATCAACAACAGAAAACTTCACTATTCAACTAAGCCGTATCATGCAAGCAGAAGAGATTTGAAAAGAAAAATTGGAAGGCAAACAATCAGAAAAGGTGAGGTGAGGAAAGGGAGCCTGATACCTAAAATAAAACGAAAAAAAAGAGGAGAAACAGAAAGGTAAAAAAAATACCTAAAGCATAGCCTCAAGATGTCTTGAATTCGGAGTGAGTCTTGAAGTTGAAAGTTTAATAGTTCGTTAGGCTTGAATTGAGGTGTGATTCGTGATTTTGGTGTGATCAGAGGCCTCGAGCATGTCCCAGTTATGTTTTTGGACTGGTTGGTGTTATAGGATGGGGTCCCAGGAGCCTCGAGTGTTTTTCGATTAAGTCTCGGATAATTTCCATGTTCTTGGACAGGCCTAGTTCTCGCGTTTCGCATATGCGCAAGTGGGAGCGCAGGTACGGTTCCGCTTCTGCGAGATTTTGGTCGCTTCTGCGAGATTTTGGCATGTTCAAGTGTTCCGCTTCTGCGAGTGAGGAACCGCAGGTGCCGGTGCGCATATGGGGAATAGGATCGCAGGTGCAGGAATGAGGCTTCAGGTGGTCGTTCGCTTCTGCGGACTTGTTCGCGCTTCTGCAGGGTCCCAGATGTGATTGCCTCTGCGCATGTGCGTTCTTGGTCTGGTAAGTCAAGCCGCAGATGCGGGATTTTCGCTCGCAAATGCGGGAGCGCGGATGTGTTGTTTTGTCTGCAAATTCAGAAATCTCTGAGCAGACTTCGTATATATATATATATATATATATATATATATATATATATATATCGAGGGTTTGGTTATTTTATCACATTTTGAGTTGTAGAGCTCGATCTCGGGCAATTTTTGAGGGGATTTTCACAATTTACTCGAATTTGGTTATATTTCATGATTCCATCCTTGTTTTTATCATTTAATTAGTGATTTGAATTGGAGAAATTGGGAGATTTTGTGAAAACTTTTTTAACACATAAAGTGGTGATTTGAAGGCCGATTTGAGGTCGGGATTGGATAACTTTGGTATGGTTGGACTCGTATCGGAATTGATGTTCGGATTTTGTGAGTTTTTGTCGGGTTCCAAGGTGCGTGTCACGACCCCAATTTTCCTCTATAGGATGTCTTTGTGACACATAGTCTCTACTACTCGGTAAGCCTAACATTTAAATAATAACTTGACAAAAATAATTAACAGAAATACTAAAGAAAGACTAATAAAATCATATCACCTTCCGAAATAGGATCTCAACAATACACTTCCTAAAACCGGTGAAACACGGTCGTAAGCTCTACAGAATAAACTAAAGTGTCTACTATAACTTTGTCTGAATGCAAAGTACAGCAGAAAAGAAATATAAGGGAAGGTGACTCCGAGGCCTACGGACGCCTCGTATATAACAAGAATTCCAACCGAGGTACCGCCTCGTATTCACATTTCTCAATTTCAATCACAATCGCCGCGTGAGCCTATCATTTCAATAGATTTGAAAAAAGTTTTTCTGAAATAACTACAAGCACTTTAGCCCACCTTATGACATCGCGTGGCTTAAAGTAATTACCTTACAAGAAACGCGCATATAAGTCCCACCTTATTCTGCCGCATGCACATTAACCCTATTCTTATACCTGTCACGCCCCAAACCTGGGGAGGCATGCTGGCACCCGATGTCGTACTAGCCCGAGCGAACCACTCTGTAACTCTTTTTTATTTTTTTATAACTATCATGGGCCAACATGGCCACAACTCGTAATGATAATTATAAGTGGGCCAACACTATATCAACGAACCATCTTTCTTAAAACATGAATACATATGGGCCGTCAAGGCCTCTGACATACTGTACAAAATGAACCTTTGTCTACAAAGCTTCTAAGATTACTTGACATCAAATGGGACAGGGTACCGGCCTATACATAAGTTTATGGCAAAACTCTGACACGATGACTTATAGACTCGTCTGCACTCCGAATGAGATGGAGTCTTACCGATCCTTCGCTGAATGCTGACCTCGTCTATTATGAGGACTCGTCAAACTGATTGTCTATACCTGCAGGTATGAATGTAGCGTCCCCAACAAAAGGACGTCAGTACGAACAATGTACCGAGTATGTAAGGCATGTAAATCAGTTATAAAGGACATGGAAGAAACATGGAGTAAAGGACTCAACCTGTAAGTCTGGATAGCTCTGTAAATCATGAAATATTTATAATGTCATGCATATGTGTATAAATGTCATGTAATGCATAGGTCTGTACGTACATAACATCATCAAGCCTCTGAGGGCATCCTATCATATCATTTCAGCCATTGTGGGCGATATCATCATCGTATACCAGCTGATCAGGTGGTGGTGCATATATAACGTCGTATCCTTTCCCCATACCCCATATACATATAATATATGCGTATATAATGCCATCTGGGTCATGGGTAAATGCACATGTATAAATGAATGCAATGCATAATGAAGTAAGTCAATATGATCTCTTGGAATGTCATGAGACCCATGAATAGACAACATAGTAGTAGGACATATAGGGAATCAAGAACATAGGCAACCTTAGTACTTCTAAGAATAGAATCATTTGTGAAAGTTTCATGCTTGCTCGTTTCGTTATATCGCATGGATCATGCCAAAAGGAAAGAAAGGATATCCTAAACATACTTGAATTGCTCATACGAGCTCAGAGAAAGTCGTAGATGAAGAATCAAACTTGAATAAAGAATTATCCTCAAAGTGAGAACGTTGCTGCCAACGCTTCCTTATACCAAAGTACTTATTCTCAAGATCAAAGTATGAATTTTTCCAAATTAAAGAATGAACTCCTAGCTAAAAGTGTTGCTATATTTCGTTGGTACAAAAGAAAAGATCGGGAAAGACATAAAGTTTCTTAGCACCCCATTCATCCCCTGAACCTTTGAAAACACTTGTGAAAACTCCCATTTTTGTTTGCTCTTTCTTTGTTTCTCTCTAGCTAGATCACCCTTAAGTTGCTTAGCATATATACACAAAATAAGAGAGAAGTGAGCTCTCAAATGACGCCACATGTTTATGGACCATGGGGTCCACCTAGCAAGCTAAGTTCTTATCCTTTCAAATATGCCACTTACTACCCATTAAATGCTTGGTCACTTTGTTACTTTCCCTCATAGTGACATGTGGAGATGTTGCCTCCTCACCAATTATCCAGATATAGCTTTAATAAGATACTATGACATATATATCACTTCCTCCTCCTTACATGTGGAATCCTCCCCCATCTACTCTTCCCTTAATTGATGACACATGTGCACTTTGGTGCCACCCTTGGCCAATTTTACACCATGTGGCAATCCCTTAACCATCCTTATCCACTTAATTTAATAACCCTTTGGAGTGGATGAGTCATAGGAAGTGATACTAATATACCTCCACGTATATGGTAACTTTACCAAGTATCTTTCCCTCTTAAATGATGTATTATAATCTCTTATCTTTGAGGTTTGTGGGCCCTCACTTTTGGGGATGACTTACCCAACACTTTTTTTCTAGATATGCCACATAGTCTTCATGAACCAAAAGTCACCATTTGCCTTAATCAAAACTCATACTTGCTGCCATGTTAGGAAGCTCATTAGGCTTTTCCATCTCCAAAACAATTACATGTCAATCTCACCAAAATCCATAATTAACCAACTATCCACATAGTTAATTCTAGCACTTAATTTACTTAAATACTAATATACTTCATATATCTTACTATCATGATCATGTGATATAGCACTAGTCCATAAATATAGGGTATTATAGCTTGGACTTTATTTCACCTCAAAATGTCAAACTTCGACCAACCTTATTTTCTTCAACTCGTTTACCCTATCACCTTCATGAATTTACTTATCACTTTCTTGAAATAGCATAAATAAGTATAACCTCAAAAATAGTCTTGTCATTGAACTTATGTCAATTATCTTATGACAAACCCAATGTAGAAAAGTACGGGATGTAACAATACCACCGCATGCGCATCAATATCACATCACAATAATACTCTCACCACAAGTGCCCATATGTCACAATTTTCCAATTATCAACAATATAAATGTTCCACAACAATAGCTCGTGGCTCAACAATAATGTGTACAAGAGTATCAACAATAAGGAATGTAAATTTCTCAACAAGAGGGACATTTCAACAATAAACAACTTCGCCTCAACGTGATAATGACTTTCACAACTTCAACACTAATAAATTAACAATGATAAAGATGATGTGTAACCACGATATTAAACAAGAATAACTCACAATAGAAAGATAACGTGTAACAATGACTTCAAATAATGATAATCAACAATGAAAGAGATAACATGTACAATGACTTCAAATAATGATAATCAACAATGAAAGAGATAACATGTAACAATAAAAGAGGCAACAAGTTCAACTAAAGCATAAGAGCAAATATCAAGTAGGATGTAAAACAAGTGTTAACAAAAAGACTTAAGGCATGTAAGGATAGACTAACACAAGTAAGAGTAAATTGACTATGAGAATTTTGAACATGATATAACAATACAATTGAGCATGGAAAGAGTCTAAGTAGCCTAAACCGATCAAATACCACATATAACCCATGTACCCATTCGTCACCTTGCGTACACGGCTTTCACATAGCACAAATGACACAATCAATCCCAAATCCTAAGGGGTAGTTCCTCCACACAAAGTTAGGCAAGATACTTACCTGAATTAGGCCAATTCAACCATCAGAAATAGCTTTTCCCCTAAAATTTGCCTCCACACGGCTCAATCTAACCAAAATCGACTTAATATCATCAAATAATGCAAGGGAAATTAATTACAAAAGATAAAGTTATGATCTTTACATTTTTTCCAAAAAGTCAACAAAAGTCAACCCTGGGCCCGACCGATCCAAACTTGGGTCCAAAGGTAGATTCCGACTATCCATAACTCCACGAGTCCATATATATGATTAGTTTCAATATCTGAGTCCAAATCGACTCTCAAAACTCAAATTCTTATTTTTCAAAAACTTGACAAAGTTTCACAAATTTTTACTTTAATTCACATGATTTTCAAGTTAAAATCTAAGATATATTGATGAAATATAGTTGGAAATGGATTAGAATCCCTTACCAAATGTTTGTAGATGAAAATCCCCTCTCCAAATCGCCTCCTACCGAGTCTAGGATTCTAAAATGAGAGAATATAATGAAGAATCCCGTCTCCCAGCCCTTATTACCAGCTGTAGATGTCGCATTTGCGACACATGGTTCGCATTTGCAACCTCGCAATTGCGAACCATGGATCGCATTTATAGTCCCTGACAGCCTCAATGATTATCGCCATTGCGATAGAGGTTTCTCAATTGCGAAGCTGGACCTTTCGCAAAAGCGAATACTTGTTCTCAAAAGCGAACTAAGCCTAATTCCTGCTGACTTCGCAATTGCGAAGGGGTAGTTGCAATTGCAACATCAGAGCCCCCTACTGTCACCTTTGCAATTGCGAGGCTGGTGCTCGCAATTGCGATAACAGAGCACCAGCAACACTCGCAATTCATTTTCAGTTTAAATTATCTCGAATCATGATTGAAACTCATCTGAGCGCTTGGGGATCCAAACCAAACATCCACACAAGTCTATAAATATCATACGAACTCGCTCGCATAATAGAAACACAAAAATAACATCTAAAACTACGAATCGAACACTAAAAGGCATGAAATTCAAAGTAAATTCCAAGAATCTCTAGAATTACAACTAAACGTCTTAATCCTATCAAATCAACTACAAATGATACCAAATTTTGTGAACAAGTTCTCAATAGCATAACGGACCTATTCCAAGTCCCAAAATCAAATTCCGAACTTGATAGCAAAAAGTCAACCTACGGTCAAACATTTCAACTTCCAATTACCAAATTTCGGCAAAATAACACAAATCAACCTATGAACTTCTTAATTCAATTTCGGGCATACGCCCAAGTTTGAAATCACGATACGAAGCTATCGAAGCCATCAAAATACTATTCCGGGGTCGTTTAAGCAAAAGTTAAAGTTTTGTCAACATTTCTAACTTAGGCATCTAAGTCAAGAATCAAAGGGTCCAAAATAACCTGAAATCTTCCTGGAACGAAACTAACCAACCCCATAAGTCATAAAACCATAACCAAATTTGTGTGAAGCAACAAAAGGGGGAAACGGGGCGCATTTACACAAAACAACCGGCCGGGTCATTACAGCGCGAGCTCGGGGTTGACTTTTTGGGTCGACCTTTTAGTTTTCATTAAAGATCGAGGCTTTTTTATCCAGAAATGTTTCCTATGGATTTTATTTATGATATTAAGTTATTTTGGCTAGATTTGAACTATTCGGATGTTGTTTCACATGGGAAGGTCTTCTTAGAGTATTGATTTAGCTTCTTTGAGGTAAGTATCTTGCCTAACTTTGTGTGGGGGAACTACCCCTTAGGATTTTGGGTTGGTTTTCTTACTTGAATTATGTGGAAGACTTGTACGCAAGGTGATGAGTGAGTACACGGTCTTATATATGGTATTTAACTGATTAAACTCCTAGGCTTCTTTCATGCATTAGTTGAAGTTGTCATATCATGTTATATCCTCCATGTTAAGTTTACTCGTACATGCTTTATTCAAAGTAGTTAGCACGTGTTCTATCTTTTATTTGTCAAGCTTACTCTTATATACTTAGTTGAATTTATTACCTCTTTTATTTTCATGTTACCTCTTTTATTGTTGAAGTATTGTTATTTGAAGTTGCTATCACATGATATCCCTTCGTTGTCGAGTTATTCTCATGCATTTAGATGAAGTTGCTATTTCATACCATCTCTTTCATTGTTAGCTTATGCTATGCACTAGAATTTGAAGTTGTCATTTCATGAAAATATCTTCATTATTGAGTTTATTCTTAAGCAATTAATTGAAGTTGAAGTATTTGAGAGCCATTAACATGTTTAATTGAAGTTGTTGTTTAATAGAGTATCTTCCATTGTTGAGTTATTTTCCCGTTTCATTTTGTTGCTATGATATTCTTGTACACATCGTGGTTGAGTCGTGGGCTATGTGTTGTGGTGATATTGGTATGGTTGTTTTGGAAGGCTGTGGCTATGGGCACTTGTGGTACGAATTGATATGTCGTGTTGTGGTGCTGTTAGCACATGTGAATTTTTTGTGTGGATTGGTTGTTGCTATACGGAGCATAAGGGTGGCATCTCACTACTATTGATTGTGCGGAGTGATACGAGTGGATATTCTGTTATTGTCTGGGCGGAGTTATACAAGTGGTTGTTATGTTATTATCTGGGCGGAGTGATGCGGGTGGTTATTATGTTAAATTTCTAGGTGGAGTGATACGGGTGGCTAATATGATATTGTCAATACAGAAAGATAAAGGTGGCTATGTCAGGGATGATATATGACGGCCTAGGGGCATAATGTTGATGATATTCGTGTCATGGCGTGATTTTCCTTATGTGTATTCACCTTATGTGACTTGTTGTGTTGTTTCCAATGAGCTACTCGATGTAATTGATATTGCTTGTTGACGTAGACTGTAATAGTACACTTGCACATGCATACATCATAGCATGCCAATTATACTAGTCCAGGAGTATGAAACTTAACATTCATTGATCATGCACATGTATTCTTGTATATATGCTCTGATTGTGATATTGAGCTTTTGACCATGCCGGGCGAATTGTGATATTGAGCCTATGACCGTTCCTGGAGGATATGATGTTTAGCCTGTGACCATGCCGGGAGGATTATGATAGTGAGCTTCTGACCATGCCGGGCAAATTAAGGTATTAGCACGTGAGTTGTCCGTGTGGTTGTGATTGGCAATAGGGGCACGAGGTGCCATGTGTATATGATTAATGATTTGGGACTCGTGGTTTGTGGTTTTGAGGAGTGGTACCTCAGGGTGGTTTTGTTGTAAACCTTATATTAGAATGGCTTGATTATTTGGTTTTTATTTGTTTGCATTATTTGGTTTACCGGTACTTTAACGATGTTCTGATTACTTTAATGTTTTTATCACATGTTTGTTCCTTGTTGCCATTTACTGATTCTTGCTTCCATTATTAGCTTTTTACTTACATACTGCATAGGTTATTATGACTAGTAGGTATCTTGACTTGTACCTCATCATTACTCCACTGAGGTTAGTCTTGATACTTACTGGGTACCAACTGTGGTGTACTCATACTACACTTCTGCATATTTTTGTGAAGATCCATGTATTGGAGATAACAGACTCGGGCAAGGTTAGCTTCTTCGATCGCGAGGATTCAAGGTAGAGTTGCTCAATCGTCGCAGTCCCTTGGAGTCCTTTTATTTTTGAATTGTACTGTTAATTCGCTAGTCGAACAGTATTGTATTTTGTTTTCAGATGTTTCTATGTATTCATCTAGGGTTTGTGACTCTGTACTTATTGTCGCGTAGGCTTGCATCACCTTTATTTCGGTATTTACATTAAAATATGCTTTAAAATATCATGTTTAACTGGTTAACTGTTGTAAGTAATCGGCTTACCTAGTCTTAGAGACTAGGTGCCATCACAACGCCTTGGTGGGATTTTGGGTCGTGACAAATTGTAAGCTTACTTGATTGTCTTCTTCTTCTTGTATGTATGATTCACTAGTTCAAGTTTCAACTTGAGTTTTTGTTCTTTTCTTCCAAGAATTGATCATTCCCTCTTTCAACATTCTAATTTAAAGTCTTTCTGCTATTGTGTTATTATCAAGTGGTATCAGAGCAATTCTATTAAGATTCCGTTCTTGGTAATAAAAAAGGTTACTATAGCATAAACAATATTAAGAAATAATGTAAAAATAATTAAAATTACCCAAATGAATAGTGACATGAATAGTAATCATCATTTGCTCTTTGTGACGACCCGACCGGTCGTTTTGAGAATTGTTGTCCCATTCCCCCATTTATTACTTATTCTATGTTCATTTGTAGTTATGTGACTTGCTGCGATGGTTGGTTTGGTTCCGGAGAGGTTTCAGAATGAATTGGGACAGTCAGTCCCAAGGTTGGAAGCTTAAGTTGAAAGAGTTGACTGGATGTTGACTTATGAGTAAACGACTCCGAAATGAAGTTTTGATAGTTCCAATAGCTTTGTATGGTGATTCTTGACTTATGAGTATGTCTAGATATTGATTTGGAGGTTTGTAGATTCATTTTGCTTGAATTGCCGAAAGTTGGAAAGTTGAAGGTTTGGAAGGTTTACAGGTTTAATCGAGAGTTGACTTTGTTAATACCGGGCTCGTATTTTTGTTCTTGGAGTTCGAGTAGGACCGTTGTGTCATTTATGACCTGTGTGCAAAATTTGAGGTCAATCGGAGTTGGTTTTATATGTTTCGGCATCGATTTTAGAAGTCGGAAATCCATTAGCTTCAATAGGCTTGAATTGGGGTGTGATTCGTGTTTTAACATTGTTTGATGTGATTCGAGGCTACAACTAAGTTCGTATGATGTTTAGGATGTGTTCGTATGTTTGGATGGGGTCCTCGGAACCTCGGATATGATTTGGATTGAGAATTGACTTAAAGAATTTCCGTTATGTACAGTTCTGGTGTAATCGCACCTACAATGTTTCTCCCACATGTGTGGAGCTGCAGAAGTTGCCATGGGGTTGCAAAAGCAGTCATGTGCTGGGTTGGGTGGTTGCACAGGTGCGAGGAAAATTCTGCACCTGCGAGCTCGCAGGTGCGAGCAGTTGGTCGCAGAAGAGGATGTTGGCCTGGGAGGCTATTGTCACAGAAGCGGAGAAGACTCCGCAGAAGCAGGACAAGGGCCGCAGAAGCGGCTGGTTGGGACTTAAGTGGACTTTACAAAAGCAAAATATTATAACGACTCGGCCGAATATTTTGAGTATTTTAGCCCTGTTCCCCTATTTATTTCCTCCTCTATGTTATATTGTGGTTATGTGACTTTCCGGGGTGGTTGATTTTGGTTTCGGGTGAGTTTCAGAGTGAACTGGGACACTTAGTCCCAAAGTTGGAAGCTTAAGTTGAAAGAGTTGACCGGAGTTTGACTTTTGTGTAGACAACTCCGAAATAGAGCTTTGGCGATTCCGATAGCTTTGTATGGTGATTTTGAACTTAGGAGCGTGTCAGGATATTGATTTGGAGGTATGTAGGTCGTTTGGCTTGAATTGGCAAAAGTTAAAAAGTTGTAGGTTTGGAAGGTTGAGAGGTTTGACCGGGAGTTGACTTTATTGGTATTCGGTATGAATTTCGGTTTCGAAAGTTAGAATAGGTCCGTTGTGTCAATTATGACTTGTGTGCAAAATTTGAGGTCAATTGGAGTTGGTTTGGAATGTTTCAGCATTAGTTTTAGAAGTTAGAAGTTCATAAGTTCATTAGGCTTGAATCGATGTGCGATTCGTGGTTTTAGTGTTGTTTGATGTGATTTGAGGCTTCGAGCGAGTTCGTATCTGCTTGGGACTTATAGGTATGTTCGGACACGGTCCCAGGGGCCCCGGGTGTGTTTCGGATTGAGTTCAGACCATTTGTTCTTGAAATGGGATTGCTGGTTTTCTAAGTTCTGGTTTCCTTCATCATGTTCGCGGAGGATGTACCGCGATCGTGTAGAGTAGTTTGTGACAGATGGATTTTTTCTCTTCGCATTTGCGAAGTCTGGGACATGATCACGTAAGTTGGGGTGCTTGTTCATCGCGAACGCGAGCTTGGGAACACGCTCGCATATAAGGAAGGAGAGGCAGTGGGGAGGCACGCAATGTTCTTCGCGTTCACGTGGCCTGTAACACAATTGCGTAAGCTAAGGAAGGATGGTCACCGCGTTTGCGACTGAGTTCATGCGATTGAAAAAGAGGTTTTGTGGGCATGGAGAATTTGTCCTCCGCAATCGCGAAAGCTAATAACTAAACAGCAGTATTTAATATCCAAATCGAGGGTTTTTTCCCATTTTTCATCTTTTGAGCTAAAGACCTCGGTTTTGGGCGAGTTTTGAAGAGATTTTCAAGGAGTTGATTGGCTAAGTGATTCTAACTCTGATTTGGCTATTATGCATGAATCCATCATTGCTTTTTACCATTTAATTAGTGTTTTGAGTTGGAAAAATTGGAAATATTTGTGAAAACTTCATAGACTATATTTTGAGGATTTGAAAGGCGATTTGAGGTCGGATTTGAATAATTTTAGTATGGTTGGACTCGATATGGAATGGGTGTACGGATTTTGTATTTTTTGTCGACTTTCGAGACGCGGGTCCGGGGTTGACCTTTTGAGTTGACTTCTTATTTTTCTTTAAAGATTGCAACTTTATTGTCCGGTATAGTTCCTATGGTTTGCATTTATGGTATAAAGTTATTTTGGCTAGATTCGAGCCGTTCGGAGTTGGATATTCGCTGGAAAGGCTTACTAGCGGATTGAGTTAGCGTGTTTTGAGGTAAGTGTCTTGCCTAACTTTGTGTGGGAGAATTACCCCATAGGATTGGTGTTTTTTTGTGTTAATTGTGGTACATGAAAGCCGTGTACGCAATGTGACGAGTGGTTACACTAGCTAAATGTTGTAATTAACCGGTTTAAGCTATGTAGATTCTTTTCTTGCCTTAGTTGAATTGTCATAACATGTGATATCCATCATCGTTAATCTATCTTCACATGCTTCACTTGACATTATTAATACTTGTCTCATCTCTTACTTGTTATTTGCCCTTACATGCTTTACTGTTCTCTCATTGCTTTGTTAAATATTTAACTGTTGAGTTACCTTACTTGAAGTTGTTATTTCTTGGAATATCTTATTATTGAGATTTGGTGTTGAAGTTGTAAAGGCCTTGATTCACATTGAGGCAAAGTTGTAAATTGTTGAAATACCATTCTTGTTGAGATCACTTTCGGCAGCTATTGTTGAGACTCTTGTACACACTGTGGTTGAGCAATGGGCTACTTAATGCGGAAACATTGTTATTATTGACTTATTTGGCAAGTGGTGGTATTGGGCACCTGAGGTGCGATTTGTGATATGTTGTGATATTGATTCGCATGCTGTGATATAAAGATAGGGGTTGATACGCATGAGGTGAGATAAGGTGGGCTTGATACGCATGTTGCTAGTAGGGGAACTACTTGAAGCCACGCGGTGTAATAAGGTAGGCTAAAATGGGGGTAGCTATTTCGGAAAATGATTTTCAAAACTAGATGTAAGGCTCTCATGGTGATATAAGGAAAGATTGTGATTTTGATTGTGAAATGAGACTACAAGGAGGTACCTCAGTAGAGATTCTTGTTGCTATCTTTCATTTACATCACTTGTGTTTTGTCTGATCGTTTCCTTGGCATTCTTATTATGTGCTTCTTCCGTGATGTCTTTATTACCTTAATTTCAGTGTAGCTATTTTTGTTGTATTTCTTCATTGTATCATTTTCATTGTTTCGATTATTATACTGTACTATACCTGTTCAATTTTCTTTGTTTGTTCCAATAGGCGTCTTGACCTGACCTCGTCACTACTCTACCGAGGTTAGGATTGATACTTACTGGGTACCGTTGTGGGGTACTCGTACTACGCTTCTGCACATCTTTTTGTGCAGATCCAAGTATTAAATACCAACCTAGGCATCCGTGAGTTGAGCTTGGATCGGCGACTTCAAGGTATACCTACCGGTGTTCACAGGCCTCGGAGTCACCTTCTATCTTACTTTCTATTGCTTATTCCTACTATAGAAGTTGATGTATTAAGGATATTTCAGTATACTCGTGTAGAGCTTATGACTCGGTCTCACCAGATTTTGGGTTTTATATTCAGTTGTATTATGGTTTCCTTCTTATGATAGGTTTTCACTTAATTGGAAGTTTTATTATTATTTTCGTTAATTCTTCATGTATATTATGCTTACCTAGTCTTAGAGACTAGGTGCTATCACGACATCCTACGGATGGAGATTGGGGTCGTGACAAGTTCGTATCATAGCTCTATGTTCATAGGTGTTACGAGTCATAAGTAGGTTTAGTAGAGTCTCGTGGATCGGTACGGAGACGTGTGTACTTATCTTCGAGAGGCTATGGAACTGTAGGAAACTTCACTTCTTTGATTCCTTACCGTGCGAATTTGTTGACTTCAAAATTTTGAATCTTTGTCTTTCAATTCTCTCACAGATGGTGAGGACATGCACCGCCGGATCCGACGATCAAACACCCGCTCCCTCTGCTAGGCCGCGAGAGGCCGGGGCTGGGGCAAAGGCCGAGGAGGGGCACGTGGTGCAGCCAGAGCACCTGCCTGAGCTGCGACAGAGGATCCACCAGTAGCTCCAGTTGGGGGGCAGGCACTTGAGCCGCCTGTTGCCACCCCTGCACTTCAGGAGACCCACGTTACTGAGAAGGAATTAAAACAATCAATCTTACAACACAAAAATCCTTTAGGGAGAGAGATACTTACACAAAATCATGCCAGGAAAGAAAGTTGTCCTGCATACCTTATTGACAAACTGGTTGCACTTCTATGGTGGTTAAACCTGCCTCCAAGTGAATATCCAGAATCAATACAACTAGGTACTAGATATTATAGTGATGATTCCAAGCTTCTTCACGGTAGGTCCTACGAGGCACACCTCTGATTTTAGTTGCAGGCTGTTTTGAATATTCTAAAAGGGTTTGAGAGCATTTATGGGTAAGTTAAAGTGGGTAACACTTCCTAAAATGAAAGAGAAAGAGCTACACTACCTTTCTATACTGTATCCAGTCTAGGGAATTTTGCTGCCTCCACATGTAAAATGAGTCGCACCGCCCCGGTTGCGGCACCTGGTGGGAAAGTTGGCGCACGTCTAATGAAAATGCATAATCCCTTTTGTCCCCCTATGTGTCATCGGCCGATTGGTCGGGTTAGAAACAAAATTTATCAGTCCTTAACTTTAAGTGTGAGGTGTAACATCACCCTCTACCCCCCCCCCCCCCCAGAACATTCATCCTTGAATTTTTGATCGTAGTCATTTCTTGCAAACTTCTTTTAGTCCTCTTGGGTTGTGCCCGCCATAGTAATCTCATTGTTGCCTCCCGTTGAATGGAACAAATGAGGGTACCTGGATTTCATGTCTTCTTCAGCTTCCCAGGTCATTTACTCTATATTATTGTTCCTCAAGAGTACATTAACTGAAGTTACCTCTTTGGTTCGCAGCTTATGTACTTGACGATCTAGGATAGCCACCGGAACTTCTTCGTAAGATAGGTCCTCCGTGACTTGAATATCTTCAATATGGGTAATATGGGATGGAACACTTAAGCACTTTCGAAGCATAGACACATGGAATACCGGATGTACTGCTTCCAATTCTGGGGGCAGTTTGAGCTTATAAGCCACTTGACCGAATTTATGAATAATTCAATATGGCCCAATATACTGGGGACTGAGTTTGCCTCTTTTTATCGAATCTCATTACGCCTTTCATAGGCGACACCCTTAAGAATACCAGTCTCCCACAGCGAACTCTAAATCTCGTCGTCGGTTATCTGAGTAAGATTTATGTCTTCTTTGAGCGGTCAATGGTCGACTTTGAATCGTTTTCACCTTTTCTACAGCCAGTAATAACTTTGCTTCAACAACCTCGAACTAGCCGATAGGAGATCTCCACTTTCGTTCGTATATTGCTTCATACGATGCCATCCGAAAGCTAGCATGGTAGTTGTTGTTATATGCAAATTCGATGAGTGATAGATGATCTTCCCAACTCCCTTTGAAATCTAGAATACATGCTCGTAATATGCCTCGAGCATCTGAGTAGTGCGTTCGTCCTGACCGTCCTTTTGTGGATGGAAAGTTGTGCTAAGGTTGATCCTCGTACCCAATCCTTTTTGGAATGATCTCTATAAATTAGCCGTAAATTGGGAAACCCTATATGATATGATGGAAATCGGAACCTTTTGATCTATACCTTAGCATAATCTTCAGCTAAGAAGGTATTCTTAACAGGTATGAAATGAGCTGACTTGGTGAGTCGATCCACAATAACCCATATCGAATCGAATTTTTGGCGTGGATGTGGTAATCCGTGAAATTTCCATATTCTGGAGCAATACTCCTGGTTTCTAGTGTTCAACCTTAACTTGTTGGCAATTCGGACATTGAGCGACGTATTCAGCAATGTTCCTCTTCATGTGTTCCACCAGTATAGCTGTCGAAGGTCGTGATACATTTTGGTTGACCCCGGATGAACAGAATACCAGGATTGGTGAATCTCTGACAAGATCTGCCTTCGGTGTTCCCCGACATCGAGCACACATAGCCAGTCCCGGTAACTAAGGACTCCTTCCTCGGATAGCTAGAACATTTGCTTCTTTTGAAAGGGAATGCTTTCTCTTATTTCACCAAAGCTAGATCGTCAAATTGTCGTACGTTTACTTCGGCTACTAACGGGGATTCAACTGCATTTCAAACTATGGCTCCTTCGCTACCGATATCTGGCAATCGTAACTTAAATTAGCCAACCGGTACAAGTCTTTTGTCATTTCCAACTTATAATCTTCCAAGTGTCATAGGCTGCCCATCGACTTAGTGCGTCAACCACATAGTTTGCCTTCCCGGGGTGGTATAAATATTGACATCGTAATCCTCTAACAGTTCAAGCCATCTCCACTACCTCAAATTATTTGCTTGAATATGTACTGCAAGCTCTGGTGAGCGGTGAATATGTCGACATGAACTCCACACAGATAGTGATGCCATATATTCAAGGAAAATATAACAGTTGCTATCTCCAAGTCATGAGTTGGGGAATTTTGCTCATGTTTCCTTAGTTGTCTCGAAGAATAAGCAACAACTCTCCCATGTTGCACTAAAACACTGCCCAATCTATCTATAGAGGCATCACAATATATAACGTACCCCTTGGGTCCTTCAAGAATAGCTAGAACTGATGTCGAGGTTAACCTGTCCTTTAACTCTTGGAAGCTCTCCTCACGAACATCGGTCCACTGGAATTTCATTGCCTTATGCGTCAACTTCGTTAATGGAGCAACTATAGATGAGAAATTTTCCACAAACCTTCGATAGTAACTGGCTAAGTCGAGGAAGCTGCGTACCTCGGTAGGATTTGTGGGCCTTAGCCAATTCTTAACTGCTTCAACCTTTTGACCATCAACTTTGATACCCTCACCTGATACTATGTGCCCAAGAAAAGCCATTGAGTTAAGCAAGAACTCGCACTTGGAAAACGTGGCGTACAACTTGTGATCCCGGGGTATGCGTAGGACCTTTCGCAAATGTTCTGCGCGCTCTAATTCTCATCGATAATACACCAAAATATCGTTTATGAACACGATCACGAAGATATCCAAAAATGGTCTGAACACTCAATTCATCATATCCATAAAAGTCGTTGGTGCATTGGTTAGGCCAAAGGACATAACGAGAAATTTTTAATGGCCACATCTAGTCCGAAAGGATGTCTTCATAATATCTTCTTCCTTGATTCTTAACAGCTGATACCCGGATCTGAGGTCAATCTTCGAAAAATACTTAGCGCCTTGAAATTGATCGAATAAATTGTTGATCCTCGGGAGCAGATACTTGTTCTTAATGGTGACCTTATTCAGATATCGATAATCAATGCACATCCTTAACAAACCGTCTTTCTTTCGAACAAATAACATTGGAGCTCCCACGGGGAAGTACTAGGTCGGATAAAGCCCTTATATAAAAGATCTTTCAATTCCTTCAACTCGGCAGGAGCCATCTTGTACGGAGGGATAGATATCAATTGTATATCGGGTGGCACATTGATGGAAAACTCGATTTCTCTCTCGGGAGGGTATCTGGGAGCTCGTCAGGAAACACATCAGAAAATTCACTAACAACCGAAACCGATTGAAGGGTTGGAGGTTTTGCCTCCGCATCTTGCACTCCCACCAAATGATAATACACCCTTTCAAAATCATCTTTTAAGCCTTAAGGTAAGAAATAAACTTCCCTCTCGGCACTCCAACATCACCCTTCCATTCAATGATGGGTTCTCCTGGAAAATTAAAGCGAATGACTTTCGTTCCACAATCCACATTAGCATAGCACGAGGCTAACTAGTCCATTCCCATAATGACATCAAATTCCATCATCTCTAATTCATTCAAATCAGCTAAGGTATGATGATCATGAATCATCTACCACAGACTCACCTACGGGCGTGGACACTTCAAACAGCTGGTGTAACAATTCAGGCTCTTTACCACATTTACCAGCAGCAAATGGAGAAATATACGACACGGTGGAACCTGGATCTATCAGAGCGTACATATTAATGGAGAATATGGATAGTATACCTGTAACCACATCCAGTGATGAATCTAGGTTCTGTTGTCGCGATAATGCATAGATGCGGTTCTGTTATCCGCCCGAGTTAGACGTTCCACCTTTACCTCTACCTCTTCCTACCAAAGATTGCATGCTTTGCTCACTAGGGTGTGCTGAGGATGATGAAGTTGCTGCCGATCCCGTTGGCAGCATTATGTTACCCACATTCCTCACTGGGCAAAAACGCATAATATGATTTGGGTGCCCATAAGAATAGCATACATTTGAACCCTGGCGGCAGTGCCAAAATGATTCCTACCATATCGCGCATTATGCATAAACGGGGGCCTCATCTTACTAGGGTCTCCACTATATTGTGAGCTTTGTCCTCGGAGATTCTGATCCCGATAGGAATGAGTGGTCCGATCACGACGCTGACCCTGGGACTGTGTTGTTGTGTTGGCCACCGAGTAATATGGGTGTTGGGGAAACGGAGGTCTGAACTCACCTCGAGACTCACCCATATCACCTGTAGACCGGTATCTTTTATGTTGGCCCCAATTATGCTCTCCAGCAGCTCGTTATTGCCTTTTTCGATCCTTCAAGCTTTGTGCATAGGCTTGAATGCGAGAAATGCCCATGTTCAGACTCAGAGAAGTAGTGGTACACTCGTTGATCAAATGTGGTCCCAAACCACCCACAAATCTATGTACTTTATCACTCAACTCGGCTATAACCAAAGGAGCATAATTGGTCAAGGAGTTAAATTGCATGATGTACTCCCGAACACTCATGTTACCCTGCTCCAAACGTTAGAATCTATCTTGTTTAGCTCAACGGATCTCAATAGGCAAATATTGGAGCAGAAAGGCTTCAGAAAACTTCCTCCATCCTACTGGTAGAGCAAGAGGTCCTCTAGATTATTCCCACGTTTCATACCAAATCACAAATCCCATAATATATATGAGGCAAGCTCCATAAACTCCATATCAGTAGCATGCATAACTCGTAAAATTCGTTGCATCTAATTTAGAAAATTACCAGAGGGTCTGTTCCAGTAAATACCAGAGGGTCCAAATTTATGAAATCCCGAACTCTCGTACTATCTGCTCTAACTGAGGTGGCAGGGGGTTGACGTTGGGCTTGAGAGGCTACTAATCGAGTCAAAAACTGCACAACACTCCTCATATCTAGATCCTGTTCAGGAACAACCGGGGGAGGAATTGGAGACACATTAGTTACTCTTTGTCGTTCTGGGGGTATTAGGGCTGTCGCCGAAACCTGAGTATCAGCCTCTCGTGGGGTCCGTGTTGACCCATAAGGGCAGGTGGCACCTGGCTGGTACCTTCTCCTGCTTCTTCATTCAATCCCTAAATAACCGCCTGACGTCTCGTGGTAGGCATTGCTATAAACATAAACAAGATGGGGATTTGAAACGAATACTTACGATCCCACTCTAGCGCACGATCTAGGTCAGAAGGAAAGGTATTAACCCTAGATATCTCGTAGCCTCCTATTTATAAGTATAGAGCACGACCTACCCATAAATAAGTCTCTACTAGATATAGCATGCAGAATCCCTATGACAAATATTGCTCTGATACCAAGTTAGTCACACCCCAACCTTGGGAGGAACGACCACCACACGACGCCCAAAGGCCCGCACTAACTGACGTCCATTCTCACATCTGTTTAATCATGAAACCTAAACCAACGAGGCCTCCAAGTAATAATACCAGAATTTAAAATGTACACATCTGACTGAGAAAGGAATATTAACATTAATACAACTTCACAACTATTACCAACATGGTTATGACCAACCCTTACATCCGAACACTAGTCTGCAAGCCTCAAAGAGTGCCAAGAAAAATATACATATATGTGCAACTTGGTCGGGACAAAGCCCCACCATACCCAAAATAACTGGAACATACACTTCACTACCTATTGACTTTTGAACAGCTACTCCGAAGAAGTGGAGTGCAACGACCAACGGCTGGAACAAATACCTTACTGGGGAGGGACGTCACCGGGTCTATATGTACTTGTGGGCATGAACACAACACTGAAAAAGAGCATAAGTACGAAAGATGTACTGAGTATGTAAAACGGATAATGTATGTAAGCCAAAGGCATAGTATAAGAGATAGAAATACGCAAGTTTTAACCTGAATACCGTAGACAAACCACCGGGGGCGTACACTGCTATAACCATGAATCATGAATGTATACAAGCTTTTGTAAAACCAAGTCACTCATTAGGGTCATGCTTTAATTTATATATATATACACACACACACACACACACACAAAAATTCAGCCACTCTTTGGGGCACATCACACCACTCCCTACCCGACCTCATAGAGGACTCGGTCGTACCCGACCTCAGGAGGTCTCGACTGTACTCGGCCTCAACAGGACTCGACGTAGTCAGCCTCAAGAGGACTCGGTAGCCTCNTCCGACGACTGGGCAGTACAGGCCTTCACTCAAGGTCTGAATGAATGAGCTCGGTGGCTTCAAAGCAGCTGAAACAGAACCTAGTCGAGTACCCGGCCGCGACTTGGTCGGACGTCCACAACCGATACCAATCAAAGATAAGGGTCGAAGACGACCAACTTGGAGCCCCCTCGGGCTCAGTATATCCAAGCAGGCTTCTGGCGAAGGAGCCGAAGCCAAACAAAGAAAGGTACCAGCCATACACTGAAGATAGGAGGAACGCCCCGAAGCGCAACATACCCTGCAATGATCGAAGGATGGATCGAGGACAGAATCCTCGGGGACTCATCAACAGAGCCGGATTCGATAGGCACACAGAGCCAACGGAGGCGCCTCGCTTGTCGGAATACAACTTTAACGTCGATGTAGGCTGGAACAAATACCTTACTGGGGAGGGACGTCACCGGGTCTATATGTACTTGTGGGCATGAACACAACACTGAAAAAGAGCATAAGTACGAAAGATGTACTGAGTATGTAAAACGGATAATGTATGTAAGCCAAAGGCATAGTATAAGAGATAGAAATACGCAAGTTTTAACCTGAATACCGTAGACAAACCACCGGGGGCGTACACTGCTATAACCATGAATCATGAATGTATACAAGCTTTTGTAAAACCAAGTCACTCATTAGGGTCATGCTTTAATTTATATATATATACACACACACACACACACACACAAAAATTCAGCCACTCTTTGGGGCACATCACACCACTCCCTACCCGACCTCATAGAGGACTCGGTCGTACCCGACCTCAGGAGGTCTCGACTGTACTCGGCCTCAACAGGACTCGACGTAGTCAGCCTCAAGAGGACTCGGTAGCCTCACATCACACATCATCGTACCCGGCCACAGAAGGGCTCGGTAATGTCTCATACCATGTCTCATCATACCCAACTGATCAGTAGTTGCACAATAGGTGTCGTACCTGGTTGTAAGAATGAATAAGAACAGAAACCACATTACTGAGAAGGACTTAAAACAACCAATCTTACAACACAGAAATCGTTTAGGGAGAGAGATACTTACACCAAATCAAGCCAGGAAAGAAAGTTATCAAACATGCCTTATTGACGAACTTGTTACGCTTCTATGGTGGTTAAACCTGCCTCCAAGTGAGTCTCCAAAATCAATACAACTAGGTAATAGATATTATAGTGACGATTCCAAGCTTCGTTACGCTAGGTCCCACGAGGCTCACCTCTGATTTTAGTTGCAGGCTGTGTTAGGGATTCTAAAGAGGGTTTGAGAGCATTTTTGGGTAAGTTAAAATGAGCGACACTTCCTAGAATGAAAGAGAGAGAGATGCACTGCCTTTTTAAACTATACCCTATCTAGGGAATTCCGCCGCCTCCACATGCAAAATCGATCGTTCCGCCCGGGTTACAGCACTCGACGGGGCAGCTGGTGCACGTCTAATGAAAATGCGTAATCCCCTTTGTCCTCCTACGTGTCGTCGGCCGAATGGCCTAGTTAGAAACCAAACTTATCAGTCCCTAACTTTATGTGTGGGTTGTAACAGTCAAATTGATTCATAAGCAACTTTGTACGGCTTAAAGTAGGACAAAGAGTTATGCGGACTGAACGATTCGTGATGTAGTTTTCATAGTGGGTGAGAAGGTACTTCTAAAAGTTTCACCTATGAAGGATGTTATGAGGTTTGAGAAGAAAGGCAATTTGAGTCTGAGATTTATTGTCCTGTTTGAGGTCTTGAAAAGAGCTAGTGAGGTGGCTTACAGGCTAGCTTTGCCTCCTACCGATTAGGGTACATTCGGTATATCATGTTTCTACGCTTTGAAAGTATAACGAGGATAAGTTGCATGTATTGAACTTCAGCGCAGTGTAATTAGATGAGAGCTTGACTTATGAAGAATAGCCAATAGCCATTGCGAATAGACATTTTGCCAACTATCACATTCTCACTCTCTCCTACTTCTGACTCCATGTAATCTTTGATGTCCGAAAATGACACTTAAGTCGATTGTCTTTTCACTCGGAAGAAGAGAAACCTTAATCCATAGATTGGGCCTTTAGAACTTTTCCTGAGGGCCTTTTGTCGCCAACTTAAGATTTTGAAGCATCTATTATATTTACCCACAAGCTGTAAAGAGAAACTAATCAAGGTTTACCATCTACAAAAGCTAAAGGGTTAACATTAAGCAGATACACATTGCATCAACTCTAGTTGCAGGCCAACTCTATAACAAAGCTCATAAAAAGAAATAGAACAATGTAATTGCGGTCCAAAAGTTGCTTATTAAGAGTTTTTATATGATTGTTTTTTTCTTGTTTATTACTTGGTGTTTGATACCTTCATTAGAACACGACTAATTCGAAATCATGCTGCCTAAGACCTAGAGGGAGAAGCACGCCCTGCCTAGATTTCTTCATTCTCATGACTCAGACCCA
This sequence comes from Nicotiana attenuata, assembly GCF_001879085.1. NCBI lineage: Eukaryota > Viridiplantae > Streptophyta > Magnoliopsida > Solanales > Solanaceae > Nicotiana > Nicotiana attenuata. The sequence continues at coordinate 248,917 of NW_017671496.1, forward strand.
AGCCCTCTGCCAACACAGTTCATTGGAGGGCATTTTGGTTATTTCAGTTACTATTTGCACATTGTTGAAACTAATCTCTTGCAATATTTGATTGGAAGTCGAATTTATAAAAGAAAATAAGATTTTTGACACAACAAAAGTATTATTAGAGCTTGCAATCTTACCTGTAACATTCATATGCCTACAAGAGTATATCATTAATCGTAAAATAAAAAGTTTAAATTAAAGTTGCAAATAAAAAAGGATGTCTTTTCTTTTTTAAACAAATAAGAACATATAAGATCGAAACAGACGGAATAACAAATACAAAGTATGACCTCAATCTAATGGATCCGAATACTGAATTCTATCCAGCCTTAGTCGTACAACCGAATCCTATAAACTTATTACCAGCTGCACCTAAAATTCCAATAGATCGAAAATGGCAAATAACATCGGAATCTGAACGGAGCCATTAGTCACCTCACAGAACGTTTTGTATGTTAAGCATGTGGAATCATTCATATTTATTGATCCAAAGAGAAGGAAGAAAGATTTTGACTCCTAACTGTTGGACAGACAGTAAAGATGTCCTGGTAAACCTCAAACATTCAACTCAACTTCAGGGCTCAAAGGTTCAAAGAGAGCTTCCACTTCATTGAGGTTCACTTCCTCCAAGCTGGAAGGATTCCATCTTGGGTTCTGCAGAAAGCGAACTCATTAAAGGTTTTACTTCAATAAGACAACAAAATCTTTACTCCTAACCCTACAATAGACTGTCTAACATGACCACTGATTTCCATCATCAGAAAGGAAAAAGTACATAAGGTACTCTCATCTCTTCCTTAAATTAGTAAACGGAATATCCTCTCACAAAATGCACCACCAGGATTGAGAAACAATCAAACATTAACACATTCAACTGTCATGGGCTTGCAAAACTAGAAACGAACCTGATCCTTGTCCACTAAGATAGCACGGACACCTTCCGCAAAATCATTGCGTAGAGCAGACCTTATAGCAATGCGATATTCAGTTCTCATAACACCAGGGAGCTGCGTGTTGGGAATGGCAGAAAGAAGCAGAAAAGTTTAAAGAACTATCCGAAGTGAAGGAATCATGAACTTTTCCAGAAAGAAGAAAAATACTGTAGCTTTTTTTATTTAAAAGAAGCACAAAAAGAGGGAAGCTAACCTTGGACAAGGTATTCTCATTTTTGCCACACGCAGATGCAACACTGGAAAAGTACTGCTGGGTGAGGCAAAGAGAAAAGGGAGCCCCCTTTTTTAGCCCTTGCAGAGCATCCTTGGCCCATTCTGCCACTGCCAAGGAGATGAACTAACAAATGAAAAAGAAAACAAGGGTACCCCACAAGTGTTTATTGATTTGCGCATGTATAAATTGGAAAGCATATCTGATTCATTTATGGATGAAAAGCCAAGTGAACAATCATACCCAAAGTATCCGCACTTTGCTGATGATTTTCAAGCTCCTCTATTATATTTTTAACAGACTTATTACCACCAAATGTTGAAATGATTCTGGGTAAAAGAGACTTCAAACGGGATTCTGAATCAGGGTCAGTACTGTATTTTGCCAGAAGTGTTTTGATCTCTTCGTCCGGATCCTGAGAGCTATTTCGAAATAAATAAGTCATAAAACATCTGTAAACTTCAAACGTACCACTGAAATGTCTTGTACCAATAACACAATAAAAAGTATTTATCCGAAGGAATAAGGATCAATAATCTGAAGCATTTGCAATAGGACACCAAATGTGACTCATGAAGTAACCACTAGAGACAAGCAATAGACATTAAAATAGTTCCCACTAACACAGGGACAAAGAACTATACCCAATTTGTGTAATCTTTTCAAGAAAAATTGTTGAAAGATCAAAGTGACAACTCAAGAGAGATGCATGAAATGACAAAATCTTTTTATGCATGGTATTTCCCCGCCCTGCAAAGAAAACCCCTCTACCTAGGAGCGCAACAGTGATGTTCCTAATTAACTCCCTTGGTAACTCGAACCATTAAACTCGTTGTTGGGGGTGGAGGGCCCTTTCCGCTAGGCTATCCCTCCCTAATCATGATAAGCAAAATATTAACATGCATGTAACAACTAAGTGCAAAATCATCATCAAATTCCATCGGCATAAATAAGATGAAAAGACTAAAGGCCAATGATCTGCACATGTCACATAGCTCTGAAAAGTTGATTAAAGTTTGACATTTGGTGCTTCCATGTTCATATTATGTGAGAACATAGATTAAGTTCATTAGGAAATGCTAAGACATACAAGGTAGCCGCCAAGAAAGCCTCTTTCAATGTATCCAAATTTGCAGAAGGAACATAGTGACTTCCCAAACCAACATACAGTGCATCAGCAGGTGTAGATATCCTACTTCCAGTCAGTCCAAGATAAGCACCTGCAGTAAATAAATTAATGAACGAATAAGGAAAGAGCATGGGCAGAAAAAACTTGTGGGATAATAGACACACATATAATAGTTCTCACCATCTCAATCTGACAACCACCCACACAATATAGGTGAAAATGAGATAGGAGGTTCTCACTTGAAATATTTTTCCTTTTACTAGAGTAAAAAAAAAACAAAGGTTTTAATGACATACAATGAAAAGGAAAAGATTATTAGGACACTGATGCAGAAACAAATTCACCTGACATATGACCCTTCTCCAAAATAAAATAACATTGATGTGCACCACATATGAATTTGAATTTAATTATCATTGCTTCCTCCATTTCAAAGAGGTTTCCATCTTGTTCAATATCAAGCTTTGACCACAACTTGGATGATCAAAAGATTATCATTTGTGTATGACCAAGGATGGACCAGCAATTGAACAAATGATGCATTATGGTTGTCTTTGAAGCAGAGACCTTAAAAGAGTCAACAATAACATACACCTTCCACAGTCCTTAGATCATATTTAATTTGAATATAAGCATCCACACCTGGTAACTTCTAAAGGAAGAGCCATATTCATGTTCTCTGAGCACAATAGTCAAAATTTATGTATTTGTTCTCTTCATTTCAAGTGTGTTACTGTAATAACCCTTCTTTAATAAGGGCACTTACGTCATTAGAGAAAAAAAACAAAAATCATATTTGGGCTAGTGCCCATTGCTGTGAATCAAAAAGAAACAAAAGAAGTTGGGATGGGAGCAAGAGACGGCACTGAAAGGAGCATCGGACTTCAAACAATAACTGAAGGATTTCGGGAGGGGAAACGCAGCATTGGAGTAGAAGCTCTAACAAAGTTTCAAAAGAACGAAAAAGAAAGGGTAGAATCAGAGATGTAACAAGAACTTTTGGTAGTAACTTAAGAGGAAACCAGCACAGTTTTCGTAGTGGCTAGCGATCTGGTGCCTCAAGAGAGCAGCTCCCAGCATTGTTTTAGTTTATGTTTTGAGGTATTTTTATTCCATTGGCATGGGTATATATAGATTATCATGGTTAAATATAGTGATATTGGTAACCTGGATATGGTGATTTTCAGATTGAACTGGATATGAGACAACAACGACAACAACATTACCCAGTGTGATACCACAAGCGGGGTCTTGTGTGGGTGGGGGGGGGGGGGGGGTACGCAAATATTACCCCTACCTTGTGTGAGGTAGAGAGGTTGTTCCCAATAGACCCTCCCCGCTCAAGAAAAGTGTCTCCAAAACAGGTTAGAAAAATACAGGAGTAAAATACTATTATGAAAATACTGAAGAGAAGGGAAGTATTGACAGCAAAAATAGTAAAGATAACCAAAGTAAAAGAAAACAGTAATGATAAAATTGAAAAATAAAGTAATAATAGAGTAATAATAAGGATAGTGACAAGGAAGAGAGGGAGTGGATAAGGTGTTTTAAACTAGAATCGTGCTCTCCTACAAAAAAGAGAAAAATCGCTCGACTACCTACTAATTTCTACCCTAATCTTCGACCCCCATGCTCTCCTATCTAGGGTCATATCATTGGTGAACTGAAGATGTGTCATGTCCTGTCTAATCTCCTCTTTGAAAAATACAGGAGTAAAAGAATTTATTCTAAATAGATAAGTAAAGGATCTGTTAGTTTATAACACCCTAGTGGAGAGATTGTGAGCGCTTGCAAAACACTGCAAGAAATACAGCAGAAGTATTGATTTCCCAAGCAATCAAATTCTTTTCTTTTTGCCCTTTATAGATGATATTAGCAATCTAAACATAACGATAGAGATAGAAGCAAGAACAAGCCAAATACTACCAAATTAATTAGTAGGCAGTTAATAGTCTTATCCGGACACAAATGTGATCAAACTTCGCATTCATTTTTCCTAGAAATCACAAACGGAAAAAATTAACATCAGACGGCATACAGAGAGAATTATAATTCCTATATCTAAGTTATAGAAGTTCCTTTTGATAGCACTCACCAAGTATAGACTGCTGACAACATGCACTGTTTAGAAACTTTAGCACTCAGATGCTATTTAATACATTTTAAAGTCTTCATGGACAAGATGAAGAGTTCTAGGACCCATTTTAACTCCATCTACAGTATGGAGAGAAGTACTGCTTATTATTTCTCCAAAAGTAATAGGAGTTTCTAAAACTTCAACTCTCTTTTAATTAATCCTCCATTATTACGATTTCCTCAGAAGAAAGAGAAAACGCATACCAACTGCCCCACTGCCTGGACTATGTGCAGCTATATAAGAAAAACCAACATCTGGAAACAACCCGATTCCATTTTCTGGCATAGCTAGAACAGTCCTCTGAAACAATAATAAGAGGTATAAATAAGATCATAGTTGCAACAATGAGTAGTCTCCATACAGGGTGGGAAAATACCTCTGTGATAAGCCTGTAGCTACCGTGACCTGATAAGCCAATGCCAAAGCCCATTGTTATGCCATCCATGAAGCTGATGTAAGGCTTTTTGTACTCGAATATTTTACAAATCAGAGAATACTCAGCTGTGAATACCTGAACATAAAGAAGGAACACATATTCAATTTTCTGAAAGGCCTACTGACAAACCCAGCTGCAATATTCACACTTCAAAACTGAGAGAAAGCACGGGAGAAAAATATATTATTGATATTCTATTCAATTATAATACAATGAGCCCTATTTATACAGTACATATCCTACTCCTATTCTATGTGCGACTAGGACTAATTCACGTTATTTACATAACTATCTAACAAGAACATATCCATGAAAATTAATATATTTAGGCATCACGCAAAAGGATTGCAAAACTGATATATGTGTTGCAATCGGTGGAAGAACAAGAGTAGAGCAAGTCACAGACTCACTGTGGTACTAAAGAGGTTCATAGCTGGAAATGTCTCTGAGACGGAGCATTAGTTTCCCTCTTTACATAGCACGCATGTTGTCAATGGCACATGCATATGTAAAATGAAGAACTATAAATCAAAAGAAAAAAAATTGACAAGGAGATTAAAAACTTTTTTTTTCAAAGAGAAATTTTAGAAACATGACGCACACCATCCAGTTGCGCACGATTAAGTGCAACTATCAACTCCAAGGATAAAAGCTAAAAGAAAAGCCCCAAATTTTAAAGAGGAAAAGCATTTCAAAGGAGAAAAAGCATATTCTGCATTCAATAAGTATCGGCTTGTGGAAACATGCATCACTTAATTAAGAAAAGTACCATGAAGTCATGAACTAATCACAAAACACCAACTAGACCTACTTAAAGAATGCAAAATTATCAAATGGCTCAACATTGTTATTATAGGTCGGGCATTGAGGAGAAACTTTTGAATGTCCTGTGGCAGCCAAGTCATCATAAGCTTACTGCCACTTTACTTCAAGAGTTCAAGCTACGTAAAATTCATCTATGTTAGATATTTGCTGTAAATTCTTGTTGAACAATCAATATTGATGTGAATGGTCAGTGATGATTGACGAAAGCCCACATAACTTTAACCTTTCAAATCTAGCTACACCATTTGTCTCCATTGCGAATGAAATTACCTGATAAGCTATACTATTACTATTGGAATTATTAATAGATCAACAGGCAATCTACCATTTCACACTTTTCCCAAATTTTTTTCTCCCCAAAATTTTTTCCATACTTAAAAAGTTAAAAAAGTGTAAGTCTAAAAGGTTTAGGCACAACCATCAGTCAATTAACTGATAGAAGGACAAACCCAGTTCTTATTCGTAACAAAGGCGCTTTCATACCACCTTATTAAGACCTAAACTAGAAAAGACACTAGGTATGCTGATTACTTTTTTTTTTGGAGCTAGTGTATGTACATCTACTACCACAGTTTGTTATGATTTTGTGCATGTTAAAGGGACAATAAGGCCTCATTTGTTTTTTTTTAAGATTAAGATGTCTGAATCTGAATACATATCTGAATGTCAAGATGTGTATTAAGATCTGAATACTAAATGATTAAGATTTTTTGTTTTTTTAATATCTAAATATATAAATTGATCTTTATTTAAAATTAATAAACATAAAATTCAAATAAAATACTAATTAGTCTTATATATATATATACACACACACACACACATATATATATATATGGTAGTTGGTGGTGGCGGTGGCTAACGTAAGTGCTTGTGAGTTTCGACTAGAGGCGGTAGTTGGTGGTGATTTTGATTGATGGTGGTGGTTCAAGGCGGCAGCTAGTGGTGATCGGTAGCGATAACGAGGATAGTGGTGGGCGGTGATCGTTAATAATGGTGGGTGGTGGTGGTGGTTGTGGTTGAGAAAGGTGATTGTGGGTAATGGTAGTTTATAATGGTTGGCGGTGCAGGCTATGATTATTGATGGTGATGGGGTGGTTGGTTGTGGTAGTTAAGGTGGGTGAGTGTGTGGTTATGGTTGAGGATGGTGGTGGTGGCGCTGGTGGTTGGTGGTAGTGGTGGCGGCTATGGTGGTGGTGGTGGTGGTTGATAATGGTATGTGGTGAAGACAGTTAGTAATGAATGTGGATGATAGTATCTTAATAAAATTAAGTCTTTGTTATAGATCTTAATCATATAGGCCTATTCAGACTCATTAAGTGGTTGTAAAGTTAAAAAAAAAACATACTTAATGATTAAGATTCATGACCTTGGAAACAAACGCACTTAATATCTTAAATCTGAATGATTTAAATTCAGACCTCCATTAAGTGCAAACAAATGAGACCTAAAGGACCTTAATCTTATCTGGCTGCCATTTTTTGGTCAAACCTAGCTTGATCACCCCTGCAGGTAAACTCACTAACAGATTTAACAATCACTAACAGTTTTGTTATGCATCAGCATAGCAGCATCACCTCGGCAAGACAATATCGTCAAATGAAACTACAAACAACAAAGACTAAGCTACAGAGCAGAAGAGAATGACATGCTGAGTTCAATTATAGGGTAAATCTCGTAATGTGAGAAAACCTTTTGCACAAGAGGTGTACTTTTGTCCTTTTGAATTTCAGCAACAACCCCCTTAATATCCATCCCTGCATCAGCAATGAATGGTTACCCACAAATCTTACTAGAACATGTCAAACGATGTATTGTAACTGCAGATAGGAGGCTCTATCAAAAATGAGTAATGATGTAATGACAAGACTGTTTCAGGAACTAGATGCCGCAAATATGCCAGATAAGATAGTAGCCAGTATCCATCCAGTAAATGAATGACTTTTGACTTGTTACCTGCTGAAAAAGCACGAGCCGAGCTACTCTCAACCAAAATACACTTGACCTTTGGGTCTGTTTCCCACTCATCCAGGAAACCCTTGTACTTGATGTCCATATCTGAGTCATATATCAATGAAGAATGAGTTAAACAGAAATCAAACTACTTAGATGAAGATGTAGCATATTAATTCTCATACTTCTAGGAAAAAATAATAATGTCTATTAATTATTGTATTCCGAATTTTTCCTCCTTTAATTCTTGTCCTACGTACTTGAAAAAACTATGCAACAACAACAGCCCAGTGAAATCTCACAAGTGGGGTCTAGGGAGGGTAGTGTGTATGCAGACCTTACTCCTACTTCGGAGAGAGGTTGTTTCCGATAAACCCTCGGCACAAGAAGATGGAACAAGACAGTGTAGCAGCAACAGCAAAGGAATTCAGAAAGATAACACCAACAACGTAATAACCAGAAAATAGAGAGAAAAGCAATAACACTAAGCAGTAACAATGGCACAGTACTACCGACGCAATGGAATAATATGGACACAACAAGAGCCACTAACATCCTAAGACAAAACACTATCAGACTAGCTTCCTACAACCTAACCTACAACCCTAATGAAGTACTAAGGACACAACTGGGGCCACTAGCAGCCTAAAACAAAACACTATCAGACTAGCCTCCTATCTCCTAACCTACAACCTTAATGCTCGACCTCCACAACTTCCTATCAAGGGCCATGCATCAGAATACTAATTAAATATGCATGAGTGTCAAAAACAGAATCTAAATTTAATCTTGGTCATGTTGTATAGCATATATATTCACCAGTGGAAATTACATTCTTCTCTTCTGTATCAAAGTCATGTCCTCATTTTTAAAATCATCAAAAGAGTATAGATTTTTGCTTCCGTTGTCAGAAATGTTGTTAGTATTCTTAGTATATTCACATTTTATTAGAACAAGCTAATGAGCTTTGATCTACTCTCAAAAAAAATTATGTTTCTGGTTAAAGTCCTACATGTCCTAGAAATCAAGTATGAGCTATCTTATTTCATTGGAAATTTTGTGTTTTTCTATGTGAGGCTTAATGGAATTGGCTTTTGTTAGTACTTATTTTCTATAAGGAGTTCTACGAGTTCATTGCTCAGATGATCATCCAACTATTCAAAATTATAGAGTGAAGTCACTTTTCTTTCGTTTGTAATATGAAAGTCACTCAACTATTCCTATTGCACACGAATGGTCACTGAAATTATCAAACTTTCCAATGGAAAATGTGACATGGCAGTCCACATAGACTTTTTATATTTTTCGACCAAATAAAATAATTAACACACAACAAAACACAGAAAACCCACCCATACACCCAACCCGGCCCGCTAAAAATAATAATTCACCCGCTAAATAAAACTAAACGCTAAAACACATCCATGTTGCAAATGTATCTCTTCTTCTTATAAAAAGCAGATTTGTTGTATGATTTTACTCTAGTTATATAAAATAATAATTGGTACGAGGTTAAGGACTAATTAAGGACTAGAGTGACCTGTATTCTTCTTTTTTCAATGACCTGTATGCTTCTTTTTCACGATTTTTCTTCTACATTTTATAAAATAATAATGGATACGAGATTAAGGACTAGAGTGAAACCATGAATACAAACGAAAGAAAAGTGACTTTAGTCCATAATTGGATAGTTGAGTGATTATCTCAGAAATGAAACCCGAGTTCTACTGTAATACATACTAAAGTAACACAGAAATTTTACCGAGCTTCCTTTCTAGCCTTGCACCTCTCCCATTTGCACCCTTCTGCTCTAATACACTCATTGTAGATGGAATATCAAACTAATACTATTCAAATTCAATTCCATCCCCTTTATTACCGTAAGTCGTCAAACAATCAATCTATCACTCAATCACAAGTCACTTGTCTGAACTGAAATTATGAATCTATTTTCTTACTAGTTTGGATGATTTCTAGGAAGAGAAGAACCATTATAATAACAAATTATAGTAAAACTGAGGTGAACTTATCAAAGAAAAGGAAGTGAAAATTGACCAAGGTTCATGGCATTGAGAGCTTTAGGACGATCGAGAGTGAGAACGGCAACGCCATTGGGGTGGATATGTCCTTTCACGAATTCGTCCGCGCCGGATGCCATCATCAATTCGTACGGGAGAAGGATTTAGGTATTAGGGAGAGAGCGAGTGGTGGTGGTTCGAGTTATATATTTGACTTACTTTTCAAAGCAAGCCTACTTTTTGTACTAAACAAAGCAAGCCCGTTCAAATAGTAGTCATTCCGTTTAGTCTGTTTCAAAATAAATGACACATTTCTAAATTTAGAAATAATTCAACTTGAAACTCTTCATTTTACCATTTTTGTCCTTAATGAGAAGTTTTTATAGCCACACAAATGGCATGACCCCACAAACCTTTTACCTCTTAAACTTTTAAGACCACAACTTTCAAAAGTCTTCTTCTTTTTTCTTAAACTCCGTGCCGAGTCAAATACCTCAAACAATATGAAACGAAGAGAGCACCATTTATTATTTTACTTGTGTCATATGTGGGTCCCTTTTTTAAAACTAACTAGTCTCTCCGTGTATACTAAGTCATATAATGCATGGTTGAGTAAAATAATAAAATAATATTAATATCAAATTACAACTAAAAGATGTGTTCCAAAGCAAACAATAAGATCATTTTCCTGAGGAATTAATCTACAAAGGAAACCAATAGAATATGTACATTAACGTTGGACTTGAACGCAACAAATTTAAAAGTATCATAAGCATAGAGCCATGACTCGTAATGTAACAAATTAAGTCTCATTTTCGCAAGTCATGACTTGTAATGCAATAATATTATCAAAAGTAAAGTTTTGATATGTGCAAGAAAATATATACATTATCAATTTAGGTATTTTTTGAATGGTGCGGTTGATTGATTTATGATCTTTCATTTTTTTTAAAAGAATTTCATAGTCAATTTTAGCAAAATCTCATCACAAAGTAACTGTTCCATGATCAAATCCACATGTTGAAATTAAAAATTGCATAAATTGCATTTACTTATCTGTGTAGTAAATTAAATGAACAATTCTCATGAGAAATTGTGTACTTTTAACTTACCTTTTAATTTGTAATTATTATCTCTCTTCTCATGCTTTGTTCTTTTTCACACAATAACTCCATTATCAAGTAAAATATTTCAGTATGCACAATATTAACTAAATGAGTTAAAAAAATTAAAAGAAATAATGCTAAAGATCTCCCGTCAAAAAATTCATCGCCCATGTACTAATTACACTAAACAATAAATATTCTACTACAGAGTAATTCTTTTCAATATTTTATGTTTATTCCGTTGTTATTTGGCTCCACTATAATATATGAGACACAGCACTCTATATGGTTTTAGTGTTCCTTTCTCAACACAAAGCTTTAGGTTTTAAATAATAATGAGAATATGGTTGATCTCACATTCTATGAATTACGCATAAATTTCAATATATATTATTATGTATGCGGAACGGTATAAGGGCACAATTTAACATTAATATATAATTCACAACGTGACATGCATATGTTAGCATGAATAAGAACATCTAAGATGGAAATATATATCATATATTAGCAAGTGTCAATACATCGAACCCAATGACTTAAAGATACATTAACAGATATCAAATTATATCTTCAACCTTTAATGAAAATCACAAAAATATCTAAATGACGTCTCATATTTTTTAAACCAAAAGAAAAAATCAATTAATCTCAAAATAACATAAACACTTTCAAGTATAGATATAATACTTCCCAACAACATATATTTATGTCATTCCACTACTCGTAAAGTAAATATTCAATGATTTCATGCATTTAGTATCGATGTAAGCCAATTACAACTTTCAAACATATGTTATTCCTAATTATAACGTGCTGATATGTACACAATACATAATGTATACTATGAGACCGTCCCAAAAAAATTTACGAAGACATTTTTAGAAATCAAATTTACCAAAATCACAAAAGGAAGAAAATTAACAAAAAAAAAGAAGGGTTAAGAATGTCAAACCCGTTTTTTGTTGTTGGTGTTGTTATTTTCTTCTTAATTTATTGCTATTTTCGTTTGTTATTTTCTTCTTAATTCATTATTTTGACGTTGTGCCTTTTGCCATCCAAGTCAAAACTGTTGACTCATGTTGAAGAGCGACAAGAGAATTTCCGGAAATGAAACAAGATATAGCAAACATGAAAGGCCAACTTGTCCCTTTCTGTATATGTGCACTTGTTCTATTGGGAAGTAATTGTAGGGATATGAAAAAGGGGAAATTACAACAACACTGCAAAAATATTCTTTGTAAGTAGATACACGAATGAGCTTGAGTCGTGCTGGTCACTGTCCTAAGAAACTATTTCAACAGTGTGAAATATTTCCCCAGGATTAAACAAGCTTACCTCTATTTTATTTAGAGAATACAGGAATTAGCAAAATATTTATATTACAATAATCCAACAGGATTGAAAAGAGAATAAGGACAAAGAAAATTTATAAGTAAAATTGGAAATAAGAGAAGCTAGGCAAGAAAGAAAGAAAGAAAGCTAAGTAGAAAGAGCTTTTTGTTTCTATGATGGAGAATTGTGTAACAAGTGGTGGCTATGTTAGTAATCTGTATTTGTAAACTAATTCTGAAAAAAATAGAATAACATATAAACAGAAAATGTAAAGAAACAATAGTTAATCCGAGCCCACTGAATTCACGGTGTTTCCTTAAGGAATTTAATCCCCTCCTAGTACCCAAGGTTATGGATTATTTCCTCCCAGGATAGAACGAATTACACACTGGTGTAGTGGTACTCAAACCCCAGTGTTTCAGCGAACACAAAGTTCGGTAGCAAATCACACTTACTGTTGCTTTTTTTGAAGTTAAAACAATGCAGAAGAAGGAGGAGAAACTCAGAAAATCGTATGAAAATTCTGAGAGAATGGACTTGTATTTATAGCCAATGTTGGGCTGAAAACTGAAGAGGTGCAACTCTTCAGAATGGTTGTTTATGCAAACGGCCATAGCATAAATGCCATAACATAAATGACTATTTACTCAACAATAAAGAGGGAAAATTGAAGAGGGAAGTTTAATTTTTTCAGTTACACAACTGAAAACTAAAAACTAAAAACGGTTGGATTTTAATATTAATATTAATATCTATATTAATATTCTGTTATTAAAACAAATATTTAATAACAGTTCTGTTAGTATTTACTATTAACAAATAATTTGGTGCAAAAAATTAATCAATCAATCGTTTGACCAAATCCAAATCCAAATTCGAATCCGAATCCAAAGCTGAAGCCGAAGCCGAAGTCGAAGCCGAGCCGAGCCGAGCGAGCGACGACGACGACGGCGCGAGGCTTGCCTTCTTCTCAACTCTTTAAGAGCTAGAAGAAGAGAAATTGCTTATATACTCATCAAAAACCTCTTCCTCTTCCAATATAGGACAATGTCCCTTTGTCAAGGGGGAAACTTAAAATTTCACTTAAAAATTTCATTTCCCTCCATTTCCCATTCACCCTCTTTTAAGCATTTAATATACTTAAAACCCCAACAATCCCCCACATGAATGGGGAATGGCTATATCACGGAAATATGCATGAAAAACTGTGTGATTCGCAAGCAAGGATTAACTGCATCGGGATAAGTAGGTTTTCCTTTGAACTTTCCGTAGTGAACTTATGCCGGATATACTCAGTCAATCGGTAGATTTGATATCTTTGAACCGTCGAACTTTGGTGTATACCTAGACAACCATAAGTCACACAACCAACCCTTAACCGTCTTTGGTTCTCATTGTTGTGGTTGTTTCAGCCATGAACACCGCCTAGTTTCATAAGTGCGTAGAGAACTGGCCTTACAAATTCTCCTTGAAACGGCTAACACTTCACACTTATATAGGTGATTCCTAAACGTGTCATACCGTAGATACACTATTCGATATACCGGTATCAAATTTAGAAATCATTAAAAAGCCTTAATGCTTTATCCTTGGTACTGAACATTGTCTCATCACGAGAATGGACCAAAATTTTGGTTGACAATGTTGAACCGTCATTAATGACTTTGTTTGATCTCTTTGAACCTAGATCTTGGGATCTCCAGTCTTCTAGGTAGAGTTACCGCCACAATGACTTATTCTCGGCCATAGTCCCATTCCCCTTGATGATTTCTCAACTACCTCTCTAGTTAGGCCTTTTATAAGTGGATCCGACACATTATCACTTGACTTTACATAGTCAGTCATGATAATTCCTCTAGAGAGTAATTGCCTAACGGTTTTATGTCTTCGTCGTATATGATGAGATTTACCATTATATATAACGCTCCCAGCCCTTCCAGTTGCCACTTGACTATCACAATGTATTGGTGCCAACAGTTTGGGCCAAAATGGAATGTCTTCCAAGAAATTTCGGAGCCATTCAGCTTCTTCACCGGCTTTATCTAAGGCTATGAACTCAGCCTCCATTGTAGAGCGGGCGATACAAGTTTGTTTGAACGACTTCCAAGATACCGCTCCTCCACCAAGTCTTGCCTTAAATTTATCAATAGTGCATCATCTTTCATTTTCCTCTAAAAGATCCATTTAGAACCCAACGGTTTATTTCTAGGAAGAAGATCAACCAATTCCTATGTATGGTTGTTCAATATGGATTCTATTTCACTATTGACTGCCTCTTTCCAAAACAACGATTCCGAAGAAGACATAGCTTCTTTAAATGTTCGAGGCTCATTTTCCAATAAGAAAGTCACAAAATCTGGTCCAAATGAAGTAGACGTTCTTTGATGTTTACTACGTCTTGGATCCTCCTAATTAAATGTACTTTCTTTTGTTTCTTTTGTTTCTTCCCGGGGTCGTTTAGATCCTTCACCAATCGACTCACATTCCTTTTTATACGGATATATATTTTCAAAGAACTCAACATTATCTGATTCTATAACCGTATTATTATGAATGTCGGGATTTTCTGATTTATGAACCAGAAATCGATATGCTTTACTATTGGTCGCATATCTTATGAAAACACAATCAACGGTTTTCGGTCCTATTTTGACCCTTTTGGGTTTAGGAACTTGCACTTTTGCCAAAGACCCCCACACTTTAAAATAATTCAAGTTGGGCTTCCTTCCTTTACATTTTCAATATGGAATGGATTGTGTTTTTCTATGGGGTACTCGATTTAGTATCTGGTTAGCCGTAAGAACGGCTTCCCCCCACAAGTTCTGTGGCAAACTAGAACTTATCAATAATGCGTTCATCATTTTATTTAATGAACGATTCTTTCTTTCTGCAATCCCATTGGATTGGGGCGTGTAAGGGGCCGTTGTTTGATGAATAATTCCATATTCTAAACATATTTGTTCTAAAGGAGATTCATATTCACCACCCCTATTACTTCTTATCATTTCGATTTTCTTGTTAAGTTGCTTTTCAACTTCATTTTTGTATTGCTTGAATGCGTCTATTGCTTCATCTTTACTATTAAGTAAGTAAACATAGCAATATCGAGTACTACCGTCAATAAAAGTTATGAAATACTTCTTTTCACCGCGAGATGGTTTTGACTTCATGTCGCAAATATCTGTGTGAATTAAGTCTAAAGGATTTGAATTCCTTTGAACTGACTTATAAGGATGTTTAACATACTTAGATTCCACACATATTTGATATTTTGATTTGTCGCATTCAAATTTAGGCAATACTTCCAAGTTAATCATTTTTCGCAAGGTTTTATAATTGACATGACCCAAACGTATATGCCATAATTCATTTGACTCAAGTAAGTAAGATGAAGCTAAAATTTTATTATTATTCTCAACAACTATTACATTCAGCTTGATAAGGCCCTCAGTAAGGTAACATTTTCCTACAAACATTTTGTTCTTACTTATTACAACCTTATCAGAAACAAAAACACATTTAAAACCATTCTTAACAAGAAGTCCAACAGAGACTAAATTCTTCTTAATCTCAGGAACATGAAGGACGTTGTTCAAAGTCACCACCTTGCCAGAAGTCATCTTCAGAAAGATCTTCCCACATCCTTCAATCTTAGCGGTTGTAGCATTTCCCATAGAAAGAGTCTCTTCGGGTCCAACAGGAGCATATGTTGCAAAAGCTTCCCTAACATCACAAACATGGCGAGTGGCTCCCGAATCAATCCACCACTCCTTAGGATTTCACACCAGGTTGCATTCAGAAAGTATGGCACACAAGTTATCAACATCTTCATGCTTTTCAACCATGTTTGCTTGACCCTTCTTCTTGTTTTTCTTCGGAGCACGGCATTCCATAGATTTGTGCCCAGCTTTCCCACAATTGTAGCAATTGCCGTTGAACTGCTTCTTGCTTGGGTTGCTTTTTGGTCCAGAAGCCTGCTTCCTCTTTCTCTTATTTTGAGAAGTATCTTCAACAATGTTTGGTCCCATTATTGTTGAGTTTCCACGGACTCTCTTTTCAACAGCTTTGTTGTCCTCTTCGATTCTCAACCGAACAATGAGATCTTCAAGGGACATCTCCTTGCGTTTGTGTGTTCCAAGTAGTTTTTGAAGTCCTTCCACAAAGGAGGCAACTTCTCAATCATCGCTACTACTTGGAATGCTTCATTGATGACAGGACCTTCAATGAAAATTCTGTTAGTAAAAATACTAAGATTACTACTTTCAACATCAGTATTAATTTGATTTATACCTTCAGCAAGGAGGTCATGAATAATCACTTGCAATTCCTGGACTTGGGTAATAACAGACTTGCTATCTACCATTTTGTAGTCCAAAAACTTGGCGGCAACGAATTTCTTCAACTCGGCATCTTCAGTTTTGTATTTCTTTTCAAGCGCATTCCATAATTCTTTTGACGTCTCCACGCCACTGTAGACATTATACAAATCGTCCTCCAGTCCGCTAAGAACATAATTCTTGCATAGAAAATCAGAATGCTTCCACGCCTCAATCACGAGAAAGCATTCATTCTCTGGAGTTTCATCGGGCAGAACAGGAACATCTTCCTTGATGAACTTCTGCAGACTTAAAGTAGTCAAGTAGAAGAACATCTTCTACTGCCACCGCTTGAAATCCAACCCGGAAAATTTTTCGAGTTTCTCCGCCGGTGTTCGGCTTGTTGATGCATTCAAAAGGTCCAACAATGTATATATATTGGACATTTTGAGGCAATTATAGATCCTGGAAGGCAATTATGATTGGTCAATAAAAATCGATTCAAAAAAGTTGTGTTTGGACGTGTTGGAATTAGAAGGAATCTCTAGGTTCTTATTTACTTGAAAGGGTAATCTAGAAATAAAAGAGTCATTTTTATTTTCATAATTAATCGATTTATATGCTAAAAGATCATATCAATAACATTTTCTAAAATTATCTTTTTGGTTTGCTAATGAATAGAGTTCAGAATCATTATTTTTTTTGTAATGAATTAATTGGTCTTTTTCATATGAATTCCATTTGTTTAAATTTCGATTTTGAGCCATACAACTCTGATTAACCCTATTTCGCCATTTTTGTGACACTAATCTAGACCATCTAATCTGAGATAAACAGTATTGATAATGCCGTCTTAACCAGTTTTTCCATTGATTGATTCTATAACTCTGAAGTTTCTTATGTTTTAATTCACAATGAAATATTCCTAGTGTTCTAAAATAGTCCTTTATTTTAGTCTTAAGGAAAAAAGACGCTCAATATATTTGAATTCGAAAACCAAAATGCCTGTTATAGTTGTAATATTTCATTTTAATTGAATAGTTAATATTCAAGCAACAAGAAAAAATTCCCATTTTTTGTAAAATTTTTGTAAAAGTAAAATAAAATATATAAAATAGAAAATTCGATCAAAATAAAAGTCTCATTTCTCTTTCTGCTTTTTTATTTTATGTTTACCACCTTGTTGGACTAAAAAAATATCACGACCCCGGTTCGCCCTCTGTGAACCATCGTGACGGCACCTAGTCTCTACGACTATGTAAGCCTAAAATGCGGAAAATAAACCAAATTTGCGGAGGAAAGAACAAGTTCAAACAGAAATAAACGAATAAACAGCGTTTAAATGTGCCGCTCGGCATACACCATATTTAATTCTCAAAAACAACATATAAATCCAAGACCCGAAAACCCATGAATCAGAAGCTAAGAAGTACTACATAGCTCTAACTCTAGAATGTCTAACAAGAACTGAAATACAGAAGGGCTAATACAGCAAGAATAGAAAGAGACTCCTCGGTCTGCGGACGCGGCAGATATACCTCGAAGTCGCTATAGCAGTCGCCTCGCCTCGCCTCAGGGGTGGTAGGACTGAGTCGAAGTACCTGGATCTGCACATGAAAAACATGCGCAGGAAGGGCATGAGTACACCATAACGGTACTCAGTAAGTGCCAAGCCTAACCTCGGTTGGGTAGTGACGAGGAAGGTCAGGGCCCTACTGAGGTTAAATAGAATATAAAGTTTAACAGTGCGAAATAAACAGTGTAAATAAGTAACACAGAATATGAAGAACAACAACAACTATTACAAAGGCAAGTAAAACACAGTAAGAGAATACAACTCAGCTCCGAGATAACAACCGGGGCTCTCCCAGGATACCGTTCTGTAGTCCCCAAATATAAGTATCATATCCAGTGGATCTCCCGGTGCAGTCCCGTAGTCCAACTCATAAATGCGCGGGGATCTACCGGAATACCACATCCGTAGTCCCAAATATAAATACTCAGTACTGGGGAATCTACCGGGTGCAATCACGTAGTTCCAATGTAAAAGTGCAGGGGGATCTCCCGGAATGTCATTCCGTAGTCCCAAAGTAAACATACAGGGGAGCTCCCGGGATACCGTCCCGTAGTCCAAAGTAAGTACACAACAGCAACAGGAACTCAATTCAATCAATTTCATACCAAAGTCGGACAGATAATTCTAGCCTAGCATGCTTCACGTAATACAATTAAGGCAGTTAAGTCAAATAGAACAATTTAGACAAGTAGACATGCTCCTCTAGTCGAACAGCAGGCTAAATATTTCCAAGTAGTGTAAGCAAGAAAAGAGAACACAATTCAAGGCTATTTTTAATGAAGTAAAAACCGGATTTCCAATAATTAGCACAAGTACGCGCTCGTCACCTCACGTACAAGGCATTTCAATTATCACAATATCAATCCTAAGGGGAAAGGTCCCCCACACAAGGTTAGACAAGCCACTTACCTCGAACCGGCTCAAATGTCAACCCGAAACCACATTCTTGCCACGAGTATCCGACTCTAGATGGCCCAAATCTATTCAATTAAATTTCATAATGTAAATAACACTTCAAGTAACTGATTCTACAATGAAATTCTAAGATAATACGCAGAATTAGGTAAAATGACCAAAACGCCCCTCGGGCCCACATCTCGGAATCGAGTGAAATTTATATTTCCGGAATCCTCACACTCTCACGAGTTCATACATACCAAGAACACTGAAAGCGAACCTCATATGGCCCATCAAAACCTCAATCATAAGTCTCCAATCCTAAACCCTAGCTTTCCCCAATTTTCACCCTTAATTCCCACAAATTCTAGCTCTAATCCATGAGATAATAGCATAGGAACGAGTTTTAGGTCCAAAATCCTTACCTGAATGAAGTTCCCTTGAAATCCCTCTTCCAAATCGTCCCAAAAGCTCCCAAGCCGAAGTCAAAAATGTGAAATAGCTCAAATTCGCGAAATGTAATAACTTATATGCTCTGCCCAGACCTTTTCGCATCTGCGGCACAATACCCGCTTCTGCGGTACCGCATTTGCGGTTAAATCCTCCGCTTCTGCAGAATTCACTTACCCAGCCTAAATCGCATCTGCGACCAAACTTCCACATTTGCGACATTGCAGATGCGATCAACTTACCGCTTCTGCGGTCTCTGCTCACCTGGACCTTTTTCGCTTCTGCGATAGATCCCCCCGCACGTGCGGCGCCGCACCTGCGGTCCCCAAACCGCAGGTGCAAAAACACCAGAAGCAGCAATTTCAACAGTTGCAATAACATCTCAACTTCTCCGTTAACCACCCGAAATCACCCCGAGGCCCCCGGGACCTCAACCAAAAGAACAAACATATCCTAATACCTTATTCAAACTTGTTCCAATCATCAATACACCTCAAACAACACCAAATCAACCAAAACACCTCGGATTCAAGCCTAAGTTTCTAAAATCTTCCGAATTCCGCTTTTGATCAAAAACCCAACCGAACCACGTCCGAATAACCTGAAATTTTGCACACACATCCCAAAATGACACCACGAAGCTACTGCAACTCTCGGAATTCCATTCCGACCCTCGGATCAAAATCTCACTATCGAACCGGAAACTTCAAAATTTGACCTTTCGGCATTTCAAGCCTAAATTAGCTACGGACCTCCAAAACACAATCCGACCACGCCTCTAAGCCCGAAATCACCTAACGGAACTAACGGAACCATCGAATTTCCATTCCGAGGCCGTCTTCACATTGTTCTGACTACGATCAACTTTCCAACACTTAAGCTCTCATTTAGGGACTAAGTGTCCCAAAACTCTCCGAAATTCAAAACCGACCATCCCGACAATTAAAAATAGCAGAAATAAACTTGGGGAAAACAGTTAATAGGGGATCGGGGCGTAAATTCTAAAAACGACCGGCCGGGTCGTTACATCCTCCCACACTTAAACATTCATTCGTCCTCGAACGAGCATAAAGGCATACCTGAAGTAGTGAAAAGATGAGGGTACTGGCTGCGCATATCCTGCTCGGTCTGCCAGGTCGCCTCCTCGACCGGCTGACCCCGCCACTGAACCTTCACTGATGCAATGTTCTTTGACCTCAGCTTTCTAACCTGCCTGTCCAATATTGCTACTGGCTCCTCAACATAAGATAGATCCTATTCCAACTGGACTGAGCTGAAATCCAACACGTGCGATGGATCACCGTGATACCTCCGTAGCATTGAAACATGAAATACCGGATGAACTCCTGCCAAGATGGGAGGTAAAGCAAGCTCGTAAGCAACCTCCCCAACACGCCTCAATACCTCAAAAGGGCCAATGAACCTCGGACTCAACTTCCCCTTTTTCCCAAATCTCATAATGCCCTTCATAGGCGAAACCCGAAGCAGAACCCGCTCTCCAACCATGTAGGAAACATCACGCACCTTCCGGTCCGCGTAACTCTTCTGTCTGGACTGGGCTGTACGGAGTCTATCCTGAATCACCTTGACTCTCTCCAAAGCATCCTGAACCAAGTCTGTCCCGAATAACCTAGCCTCACCTGGCTCGAACCAACCCACCGAAGATCTACATCGCCTGCCATATAAGGCCTTGTACGGTGCCATCTGAATGCTGGACTGATAGATGTTGTTGTAGGCAAACTCCGCCAATGGCAAGAACTGATCCCAATAACCCCCAAACTCAATCACACAAGCACGGAGCATATCCTCAAGAATTCTGAATAGTGCGCTCGGACTGTCCGTCCGTCTGAGGGTGAAATGTTGTGCTCAACTCCACCCGAGTACCCAACTCCTGCTGTATGGCTCTCCAGAATCGCGATGTGAACTGAGTACCTCTATCTGAAATGATGGAAACTAGAATACCATGCAGACGGACAATCTCCCGGATATAAATCTCCGCCAACCGCTCCGAAGAGTATGTAGTACACACAAGGATGAAATGCGCGGACTTGGTCAGCCGATCCATAATAACCCAAATGGCACCGAACTTCCTCAAAGTCCGTGGGAGCCCAGATACGAAGTCCATGGTGATCCAATCCCACTTCCACTCCGGAATCTCTATCTGCTGAAGCAATCCGCCCGGTCTCTGGTGCTCATACTTCACCTGCTGACAATTAAGGCACCACGCTACAAACCCAACTATATCTTTCTTCATCCACCTCCACCAGTAGTGCTGCCTCAAATCCTGATACATCTTCGCGGCACTCGGATGAATGGAATACCGCAAACTATGGGCCTCTTCTAGAATCAACTCCCGAAGCCCATCAACATTGGGTACACATACTCGACCCTGCATCCTCAATACCCCGTCAGCACCTAAAGTCACATCTCGAGCATCGCCATGCAACACTTTGTCCTTGAGGATAAGCAAATGAGGGTCATCAAACTGACGCTCCCGGATACGATCAAACAAGGAAGACCGAGAGACCACACAAGCTAGAACCCGACTGGGCTCCGAAAGTTCCAATCTCACAAACTGGCTGGCTAAGGCCTGAACATCCATTGCCATAGGCCTCTCTGCTGCTGGTAAATAAGCCAAACTCCCCAAACTCTCTGCCCGGCGGCTCAAAGCATCAGCCACCACATTGGCCTTGCCTGGGTGATGCAAGATAGTGATATCATAATCCTTCAGCAGCTCTAGCCATCTCCTCTGACGCAAATTAAGGTCCTTCTGCTTGAATAGATGCTGCAAACTCCGGTGATCAGTATATATCTCACAAGGCACACCGTACAAGTAGAACAATGGCAGCTAACTCATGATCATGGACAGGATAATTCTTCTCGTGTATCTTCAAGTGTCTGGATGTGTAGGCAATCACCCTACCGTCCTGCATCAATACCGCTCCAAGGCCAACTCTCGAGGCATCACAATAGACAGTATAAGACCCCGAACTGGTAGGCAATATCAAAACTGGGGCTGTAGTCAAGGCTGTCTTGAGCTTCTGAAAGCTATCCTCGCACTCTTCCGTCCACTGGAACGGAGCACCCTTCTGGGTCAGTCTAGTCATAGGTGCTGCAATAGATGAAAACCCCTAAACAAATCGACGGTAATAACCCGCCAAGCCAAGAAAACTACGGATCTCTATAGGTGAGGATGGTCTGGGCCAACTCTGCACGGCCTCCACTTTCTTCGGATCCACCTGAATACCCTCTCTCGAGACCACATGACCCAAGAACGCCACGGAATCCAACCAAAACTCACATTTCGAGAACTTAGCATACAGCTTCTTCTCTCTCAAGGTCTGGAGCACTATCCTCAGGTGCTGGTCATGATCTTCTCGACTCCGGGAATATACCAGAATGTCATCAATAAAAACAATCACGAATGAATCAAGATAAGGCCGTAAAACACTGTGCATCGGGTGCATGAAGGCTGCTGGGGCATTAGTCAGCCCAAATGACATAACAAGGTACTCGTAATGACCATACCGAGTCCTGAAGGCAGTCTTCGGGATATCTGGCTCCTGAATCTTCAACTGATGATAGCCCGAACGCAAGTCGATGTTAGAAAACACACAAGCTCCCTGTAACTGGTCAAACAGGTCATCAATACAAGGCAAAGGATAACAGTTCTTCACTGTCACCTTATTCAACTGGCGATAATCAATACACATACGCATAGAACCATCCTTCTTCTTCACAAATAATACAGGAGCACCCCAAGGCGATACACTGGGCCGAATGAAACCCTTATCAAGTAATTCTTGCAACTGCTTCTTCAACTCCTTCAACTCAGGAGGAGCCATACAGTACGGAGGGATAGAAATGGGCTGAGTGCCCGGCAACAGATCAATGCCAAAATCAATGTCTCTATCGGGTGGCATGCCCGGAAGATCAGCTGGAAACACATCAGGGAAATCCCGTACTACTGGGACTGAATCAACAGAAGGAGTATCCATACTGACATCTCTCACATAAGCTAAATATGCATCACAACCTTTCACAACCATACGCTGAGCCTTAAGGAAAGAAATAACTCTACTGGGAGTGTGACCTAAAGCACCCCTCCACTCAATACGCGGTACACCTGGCATGGCCAGTGTCACGGTTTTGGCGTGACAATAAAGAATAGCATAATGGGGCGACAACAGTCCATGCCCAAGATAATATCAAAATCAACCATGCTGAGCAACAATAAATTGGCTCTGGTCTCAAAACCACCAAGAACAACCAAACATGACCGATAAACGCGGTCCGCAACAAGAGAATCTCCCACAGGAGTAGAAACATAAACTGGGGAACCCAAATAATCCCGAGGTACACCTAAATACGGAGCAAAATAAGAAGACACATAAGAATAAGTGGAGCCTGGATCGAATAGAACCGATGCATCTCTATGACAGACCAAGATAGTACCTGTGATGACAGAATCGGAGGCGACAGCCTCAGTACGGGCAGAGAGAGCATAATATCTGGCCTGGCCTCCCCCTCGAGGGAGACCTCTACCTCCTCGACCTCCACCTCTGGCTGGCTGGGCCGATGGAGTAGCAACTGGTGCTGGGACCATCGCCTGTGAACTCTGCGGGGCATGCTGTAGCTGAGGAGCCTACGGAGGTGCACCCCTCCTAAGTCTGGGGCAATCCCTCACCATATGGCGTGTGTCACCACACTCAAAACAAGCTCTGGGAGGACGTGGCGGCTGTGACTGGCTCGGTCCAGGTCTGTTGGACTGACCACTAGAAGCACCCTGTGCAGGAGGCGCACTAGATACAGGAGGTGCATAATAAGTCTCCTGAGGCCTGGGTGGGGCTGGAATACCACTGGCTGCTGGAAGAGCTGAATGAACGGGGCGACCCATGTGACCCCTACCATGATGACCTGCAGCTAGGGCACGGGCACCAGAATAATGGCCCGACTCTCGAGACCTCTTGGCCTCCCTCTCCTCTCTGTCCCTAGCATGCATACCCTCAATCCTCCTAGTAATGCTCACCACCTGCTGATAAGATATATCCATCTCTAACTCACGAGCCATGCTAGATTTGATGCTGAGAATAAGCCCCTCAATAAACCGGCGAACCTTCTCGCAAATCGTAGAAACCAAAGCTGGAGCATGTCTAGCCAAGTCAGTGTAACGGACAGCATACTCCGAGACAGTCATGGTACCCT
Organism: Nicotiana attenuata; assembly: GCF_001879085.1. Classification (NCBI taxonomy): domain Eukaryota; kingdom Viridiplantae; phylum Streptophyta; class Magnoliopsida; order Solanales; family Solanaceae; genus Nicotiana; species Nicotiana attenuata. Next base: position 273,491 of record NW_017671496.1, read on the forward strand.
GGCGCAAATGCTCAAACTCCGCGCGCCAGGCGTCCCTAAGATACTCCCTCGTGAACATATCTGAAAACTAGGCCCAAGTCAGTGAAGCTGCCTCATCTGGACTGTCTAACTCATAAGCACGCCACTACTGATAGGCGGCTCCTCGAAGCTGGAAAGTAGTGAAAGAAACCCAGCTCGATCCTGATATGCCCATATACGGAGGATACGGTAGCACTCCTCATGAAATCCAAGGGCATCCTCTGAGGCTAGTCCGCTGAAAGTCGGAGGCTGATACTTTTTGAACCTCTCAAGCCTCTTCTGCTCCTCCTCTGAAGCTACTGCCCTCTCCTCGGGCTGAGCTGGGGCCACCGACTGTACAGGAATAGCTCGGGGACTTGATCAATATGCACTCGCTGCTCAGGAGTGCGGGCAGCGGGAGTCTGTGCTCCTCCCCGACCTGGGATATAGCTGCAGCAAGGGGAAGCAACCCTGCCTGAGCTAGAGTGGTGTACATAGTCATGAACTGTGCTAAGGTCTCCTGAAGTGCTGGAGTAGTAGTGGCAGAAGCATCAGGTGTCTGGACCCTGGCTGATACTGCTGGTGGTACCTCGGCGGCAGCTCTCGCGGGTGCTCTAGCTGCACCACGAGCGCGTCCTCGGCCTCTACCCCGGCCCGGCCGTCTGACGGCGTCCACGTAGGGGGTGGCGGTGGCCTGGTCGATCTCGAGTAGCACGTTCCGTTCACCATCTGTGA
>NW_017671496.1:275921-287680 GCF_001879085.1 Nicotiana attenuata
CGAAATGAAATAACTTATATGCTCTGCCCAGACCTTTTCGCATCTGCGGCACAATACCCGCTTCTGCGGTACCGCATTTGCAGTTAAATCCTCCGCTTCTACGAAATTCACTTACCCAGCCTAAATCGCATCTGCGACCAAACTTTCGCATCTGCGACATCGCAGATGCGGTCAACTTACCGCTTCTGCGGTCTCTTCTCACATGACCCTTTTTCGCTTCTGCGATAGATCCCCCCGCACGTGCGGCGCTGCACCTGCGGTCCCCAAACCGCAGGTGCAAAAACACCAGAAGCAGCAATTTCAGCAGCTGCAATAACATCTCAACTTCTCCGTTAACCACCCGAAATCACCCCGAGGCCCCCGGGACCTCAACCAAAAGCACAAACATATCCTAATACCTTATTCAAACTTGTTCCAATCATCAAAACACCTCAAACAACACCAAATCAACCAAAACACCTCGGATTCAAGCCTAAGTTTCTAAAATCTTCTGAATTCCGCTTTTGATAAAAAACCCAACCAAACCACGTCCGAATAACCTGAAATTTTGCACACACATCCCAAAATGACACCGCGAAGCTACTGCAACTCTCGAAATTCCATTCCGACCCTCGGATCAAAATCTCACTATCGAATCGGAAACTTCAAAATTCGACCTTTCGGCATGTCAAGCCTAAATTAGCTACGGACCTCCAAAACACAATCCGACCATGCCCCTAAGCCCGAAATCACCTAACGGAGCTAACGGAACCATCGGATTTCCATTCCGAGGCCGTCTTCACACTGTTCTGACTACGGTCAACTTTGCAACACTTAAGCTCTCATTTAGGGACTAAGTGTCCCAAAACTCTCCGAAATTCAAAACCGACCATCCCGGCAATTAAAAATAGCAGAAATAAACTTGGGGATTACAGTTAATAGGGGAACGGGGCATAAATTCTAAAAATGACCGGCCGGGTCGTTACAAAAAAGAAGCTTTCGAATATTCCACAATGCATTTTTATGTTATGATTTTAGTGGTTTTGACGAGCCATATCTCTATNCAGTTCACTGAAGTCGGAGGCTGATACTTCTTGAACCTCTCAAGCCTCTTCTGCTCCTCCTCTGAAGCTACTGCCCTCTCCTCGGGCTGAGCTGGGGCCACCGACTGTACAGGAATAGCCGTTGGGACCTGATCAATATGCACTCGCTGCTCAGGAGTGCGGGCAGCGGGAGTCTGTGCTCCTCCCCGACCTGGGATATAGCTGCAGCAAGGGGAAGCAACCCTGCCTGAGCTAGAGTGGTGTACATAGTCATGAACTGTGCTAAGGTCTCCTGAAGTGCTGGAGTAGTAGTGGCAGAAGCATCAGGTGTCTGGACCCTGGCTGATACTGCTGGTGGTACCTCGGCGGCAGCTCTCGCGGGTGCTCTAGCTGCACCACGAGCGCGTCCTCGGCCTCTACCCCGGCCCCGGCCTCTGACGGCTCCAGTAGGGGGTGCGGGTGCCTGGTCATCTCGAGTAGCACGTTTCCTCACCATCTGTGAGAGAATAGAAGACAGAAGTTTAGAATTGTAATATCAAAAATCTCGCACGACAAGGAAATCAAATGAAACGGAATTTTTCTAACAGTTACATAGCCTCTTGTAGATAAGTACAGACGTCTCTGTACCGATCAGCGAGACTCTAATAAACCGACTTGTGATTCATGACTCCTATGAACCTAGAGCTCTGATACCAACTTGTCACGACCCCGGTTGGCCCTCCGTGAACCATCGTGACGGCACCTAGTCTCTACGACTAGGTAAGCCTAAAATGCGGAAAATAAACCAAATTTGCGAAAGAAAGAACAAGTTAAAACAGAAATAAAGGAATAAACAACGTTTAACCGTGCCGCTCGACATACACCATATTTAATTCTCAAAACCAACATATAAATCCAAGACCCGGAAACCCATGAATCACAAGCTAAGAAGTACTACATAGCTCTAACTCTAGAATGTTCAACAAGAACTAAAATATAGAAGGGCTAATACTAAACAACAAGAATAGAAATAGACTCCTCGGTCTGCGAACGCTGCAGATATACCTCAAAGTTGCTATAGCAGTCGCCTCACCTCAGGGGTGATAGGACTGAGTCGAAGTACCTGGATCTGCACATGAAAAACATGCGCAGGAAGGGCATGAGTACACCACAACGGTACTCAGTAAGTGCCAAGCCTAACCTCGATTGGGTAGTGACGAGGAAGGTCAGGGCCCTACTGAGGTGAGAAATAAACAGTGTAAATAAGTAACATAGAATATGAAGGACATCAACAACTATTACAAAGGCAAGTAAAACACAGAAAGAGAATACAACTCAGCTCCGAGATAAAAACCAGGGATCTCCCAGGATACTGTCCTGTAGTCCCCAAATATAAGTATCATATCCAGTGGATCTCCCGGGTGCAGTCCCGTAGTCCAATTCATAAATGCGCGGGGATCTACCGGAATACCACATCTGTAGTCCCAAATATAAATACTCAGTACTAGGGAATCTACCGGGTGCAATCCCGTAGTTCCAATGTAAAAGTGCAGGGGGATCTCCCGGAATTCCATTGGAGCTCCCGGGATACCGTCCCGTAGTCCCAAAGTAAGTACACAGCAGCAACAAGAACTCAATTCAATCAATTTCATACCAAAGTCAGACAGATAATTTTAGCCTATCATGCTTCACGTAATACAATTAAGGCAGTAAAGTCAAATAGAACAATATAGTCAAGTAGACATGCTCCCCTAGTCTAACAGCGGGCTAAATTTCCAAGTAGTGTATGCAAGAAAAGAAGAACATAATTCAAGGCTATTTTTAATGAAGTAAAAACCGGATTTCCAACAATTAGCACAAGTACGCGCTCGTCACCTCACGTACAAGGCATTTCAATTATCACAATATCAATCCTAAGGGGAAAGGTCCCCCACACAACGTTAGACAAGCCACTTACCTCGAACCGGCTCAAATGTCAACCCGAAACCACGTTCTTGCCACGAGTATCCGACTCTAGATGGCCCAAATCTATTCAATTAAATTTCATAATGTAAATAACACTTCAAGTAACTAATTCTACAATGAAATTCTAAGCTAATACGCGAAATTAGGTAAAATGACCAAAATGCCCCTCGGGCCCACGCCTCGGAATCGAGTGAAATTTATATTTCCAGAATCCTCACACTCTCACGAGTTCATACATACCAAGAACACTGAAATCGGACCTCATATGGCCCATCAAAACCTCAATCATAAGTCTCCAATCCTAAACCCTAGCTTTCCCCAATTTTCACCTTCAATTCCCACAAATTCTAGCTCTAATCCTTGAGATAATAGCATAGGAACGAGTTTTAGGTCCAAAATCCTTACCTGAATGAAGTTCCCTTGAAATCCCTCTTCCAAATCGTCCCAAAAGCTCCCAAGCCGAAGTCAACAATGGTGAAATAGCTAATTCACGAAATGAAATAACTTATATGCTCTGCCCAGACCTTTTCGCATCTGCGGCACAATACCCGCTTCTGCGGTACCGCATTTGCAGTTAAATCCTCCGCTTCTACGAAATTCACTTACCCAGCCTAAATCGCATCTGCGACCAAACTTTCGCATCTGCGACATCGCAGATGCGGTCAACTTACCGCTTCTGCGGTCTCTTCTCACATGACCCTTTTTCGCTTCTGCGATAGATCCCCCCGCACGTGCGGCGCTGCACCTGCGGTCCCCAAACCGCAGGTGCAAAAACACCAGAAGCAGCAATTTCAGCAGCTGCAATAACATCTCAACTTCTCCGTTAACCACCCGAAATCACCCCGAGGCCCCCGGGACCTCAACCAAAAGCACAAACATATCCTAATACCTTATTCAAACTTGTTCCAATCATCAAAACACCTCAAACAACACCAAATCAACCAAAACACCTCGGATTCAAGCCTAAGTTTCTAAAATCTTCTGAATTCCGCTTTTGATAAAAAACCCAACCAAACCACGTCCGAATAACCTGAAATTTTGCACACACATCCCAAAATNTTAGCAATCCGCCGCTTTAGTCCACTCAGCCATCTCTCCCAATTGAAAAAGATAATTACTACATGAGATAGCACATAAGATAAAGGAAAGAATCCTTCTTTCTCTCTTTTCTTCTTTCTATATTATATAGATATGTACAACTTTTATCATCAATTTCCTTTATTTCTTTATCTAAAGTAAAGGAAGGGCTCAGAAGAGCCAAGAATATCAAGAAAAATAAAGAAGACCTCTTTTCTTTGTCTTGATTTTGTTCGAAAGGACCCTCTTATTCTCATGGCCTGGTCTGGTCAGTACCCAGCCGGGCCTCTTTTGTTCCAACGAATTTGAATTTGAAAACCAAAATGCCTGTTATAGTTGTAATATTTCATTTTAATTGAATAGTTAATATTCAAGCAACAAGAAAAAATTCCCATTTTTTGTAAAATTTTTGTAAAAGTAAAATAAAATATATAAAATAGAAAATTCGATCAAAATAAAAGTCTCATTTCTCTTTCTGCTTTTTTATTTTATGTTTACCACCTTGCTGGACTAAAAAAAAAAGAAGCTTTCGAATATTCCACAATGCATTTTTATGTTATGATTTTAGTGGTTTTGACGAGCCATATCTCTATCAAAACTCCTCCAGCAAAAGAAAAGATAGAGCTTAATTCTGTAATTTAGTTATTCTTGTATTTAGCTTATGTTTCAGTCTTTTTATTAGTTTATTACTTACTCTTTTCAACTTTTTGAATCATATTCCTTATTTTTTTTTAATTCACAATTACAATTATAGCCTGTCACGCCCCCACTCTTTCTTTATCGGGTTATAATGATTTTGTGACTTTTTTTGGATTCTTACTCTCGTCTTACTACTATTTATCAACAAATATCTAAGGATGAGGTTAGTTTTATCCTTCCTTTGTATCAAAAGACTGTTAAAACTCCATACAATGCTTCTATAAAAAGACTTAATTCAGATAATGGTAGAAAGTACATCTCCCAGAAACTGCTGCAGGGGTATTTGAAAAAGCAAGGTATTGAGTCTCAAATGACATGCCCATACACCCCACAACAATATGGGGCTGCGGAATGGAAAAAGAGACATTTATTGGAAGTTATTAGGACACCTTCCTTTGAGATGAATCTTCAAAAGTCTTTATGGTCTGAAGCAGTGTTGAATACGCAAGAAAAGCACTTCGAATTGTTGATTAATCGTCAGAGATGGCTTAGAACCAACAGTTCATTATCTAATGGATCTTTCCGTTCTAATACTCTATCTGAGAGTTATCAGTATTTATTAAATCTGTTCCTATCTAACGGAACGCTATTGGATCAAATGACAAAGACATTGTTGAGAAAAAGATGGTTTTTCCCGGATGAAATGAAAATTGGATTCATGTAATAGGAGAAAGATTTCCCATTCCTTAGCCGAAAAGATATGTGGCCATGAAAGAGGGATTAAGTGGAACAGAATTGACTGGATGGTAGAGTCGTGGAAATGCTTGTTTCCAACAGCCCGCCAGGCGCTACATCATAGGCACATTGAGAGCGGAGATAGTTGTACCCATATACATAAAAAATGACAGCAATGGAATGCCAATCCTCGGGCTTTATTTGTAAAGTCTCTATTCCTTGGTAATCAAAGCCCAAAGATCTATGAATTAGCCCATGCTTGACTAGCCAAGCAGACAAACGACCCTGCATCTTTTTTTATCTCTCCCGTATTTTTATTTATATAAGTATTTCACATTTACGATGAAATTTCTGAAAATTGACCCACCACTTTTTATTCCGGACAAAGGAATCATGTCTAATTCACTAATTCGGGGGAAGATACTGAATTTTTGTATTTGAAAAAGATTTTTGTAGGGATCTCTGAAGTAGATGGCGGCCATTCATTTGATGAGAAATAAAAAAGAATATCGAAAATTCGAGTGGCTGAAGCAGAAGCAGCTACTTTCAAAGTAACAGAAAGAAAAGCAATGACTGGAGTGGGAGAGTCAGAGTCGAAAAGAGAATCCCTCACTTCTTTCTCATTCAAAACCATGCATTAGACTTTCATCTCACACGACTCCTAAGTGATAAAAGAAAGAAGAACCCATTTTCTTTCTTTTTTGATTACCTTCCTCGATGAAGCTTATCCCCCATCGTCTCACTAGCCGACCTTGACCCCTATTATTTTGAGGTCATATCTAGTATTCAGAGTTTGCCTCGATTTGGTACCGCTCTCGCGGCCTGCATCGAAACAGTGCTTTACCCTTAGATGTCCAGTCAACTATCTCGCAGAACAGAATGTGATATGATGAGATAGAATGCAATAGAAACAAAGATAGGGTACGGGTTACCTACTCCTTTTCTCTATTCCTCTCGTATATCGCCGTAACGCCCTTAATGCTAGGTTTTGAAAAGGACTTTTCATGTCATTCCCATTTAGGTCCGATTCGGATCCCTCCGTTGTTTCCTTTTCCTTCTGCACCTTTTCCTCGAAATGAGAAAGAAGATGGTACACTTCTGGATTCAAAGGTACGAGAAGAGGAACACTGTTTGCTACTCAAACCGCAGCAGCAAACGCTATCCGTACAGTAGTGGATCAAGGTATGCAATGAGCAGAAGTCATGATAAAAGGTCTCGGTCTCGGAAGAGATACAGCATTACGAGCTATTCGTCGAAGTGGTATACTATTAACTTTCATACGGGATGTAACTCCTATGCCACATATGGTTGTAGACCTCCAAAAAAAACGTGTGTAGAACTGAACATTGAAGAAATCTCAAGAGAAATAAAAGATTCGATGATCTAATCAAATAATAATACTATGGTTTGAGAGAAAGTAACAGTATCTACTCAGACACTACAATGGAAGTGTGTTGAATCAAGAATAAACAGTAAACGCCTTTATTATGGACACTTTATTCTGTCTCCACTTATGAAAGGCCAAGCCGACACAATAGGCATTGTGATGTGAAGAGCTTTACTTGGCGAAATAGAAGGAACATGTATCACACGTGTAAAATTTGAGAAAGTCCCACATGAATATTCTACCATAACAGGCATTCAAGAATCGATACATGAAATTTTAATGAATTTGAAAGAAATTCTATTAAGATACTACAATGACTCTCACTATAGGAATATTACTTTAGAATATGCTTAGCCCTCACACATACATAAGACTGCAACTCAGACACACCTGATTCAGATAAACTAGGAACTAAGACTCGCATCTTTGACACATGAAGAAGCCCTAATCTACGATGCCATAACTCGACTTCATTATAAGAAGAAGCATTCAAGGCCTGTGTGGAGGACATAAGACCAGAAGTCTCAAGGATGTTTTGTACCCTCAACATATAAAACGACCTTTCTTACCCTATAAGGATCCTAAATCTAAAACACTAATCTTCCCTACAGGTGAATTTGTCGGTGTTTATTACAGTGAAGAGTTAAAATATGCTAGAAGCGTAGGCTAAAAGGTAATCCCTCTTTTGGGCTACATGTTTCAAAAGATGAATCCTGCAGCCCATTCGGGGAGTTAGTTGGCTCCCTCTTTGAGAGCTGGTTAAAGGCAAGGAAAGAAGGTAATGAGGCCATAGTGATATTCCGAATCCTCATTACTAATGGAATTCAAATGATCTCTGGATTGCATTTGCAGTCACCATTGGAACAACCTGGTTACCATTATCATTAGTCATTTCTGTAAAAGAATGATAGAAACAAACGTTAAAATCACGTAGATTTTAATCTCCAACAGAGTAAAAAACCACAAAGGTTTTAAACTCCAAAATAGTAAATATAACACAAATACAGAATACAAATTAAATTCCTTAATCTTGTTAGTAATCTATATTTGTAAACTAATTCTGGAAAAAACAGAATAACATATAAACAGAAAATATAAAGAAACAATAGTTAATCCGAGCCCACTGAATTCACAGTATTTCCTTAAGGAATTTAATCCCCTCCTAGTACCCAAGGTTATGGATTATTTCCTCCCAGGATAGAACGAATTACACACTGGTGTAGTGGTACTTCAAACCCCAGTATTTCAGCGAACACGGAATTCGATAGCAAATCACACTTACTGTTGCTTTCTTTGAAGTTAAAGCAATGCAGAAGAAGGAGGAGAAACTCAGAAAATCGTATGAAAATTCTGAGAGAATGGACTTGTATTTATAGCCAATGTTGGGCTGAAAACTAATGAGTTGCAACTCTTCAGAATGACTATTTATGCAAAATAGCCATAACATAAATGCCATAACATAAATGGTTATTTACTCAATAATAAAGAGGGAAAATTGAAGAGGGAAGTTTAATTTTCAGTTACACAACTGAAAACTAATAATGGTTGGATTTTAATATTAATATTAATATTCTGTTATTAAAATAAATACTTAGTAACAATTCTGTTAATATTTACTATTAACAAATAAATTTGGTCAAAAAATTAATCAATCAATCGTTTGACCGAATCCGAAGCCGAAGCCGAAGCCGAGCGAGCGACGACGACGACGGTGCGAGGCTTGCCTTCTTCTCAACTCTTTAAGAGATAGAAGAAGAGCAATTGCTTATATACTCATCAAAAACCTCTTCCTCTTCCAATATGGGACAATGTCCCTTTGTCAAGGGGGAAAACTTAAAATTTCACTTAAAAATTTCATTTCCCTCATTTTCTCATTCACCCTCTTTTAAGCATTTAATATATACTTAAAACCTCAACAGGCTATTTTTAGTTGTAATTGCATGAAACTTTATTGTGCATGGCAAGAAAGTGGCTGATGGAATTTGCCACTTTTTAAAGTTCTTTTGCCACTTAGCATAACCTTCTAGAAGGGCTAAGACATTTCTCCAAAGGGCTTTGAAATAGTGCCACAATAACTTCCGCTATGGTATTCACGAGAAATGCATTGGCCATATGAGAATTTCCTTCAGATATTACCATACCGGAATACATGTTTTTTTCCTCATCGTCATCGTTGCCCCTATTTTTTTTATAATGAATACCTGACATTCTTTTTTCCATGACGTGCAAAATCCCTTGATGACAGTTATTTGGATTAAAATTTTACCTGTTATTGTAATCCTTTCGCACTTTTGTTTCTTTTGTGACTGGTTTACTGAGACCTAAGCTAATTAGATATATAAAAAATTATTCTTCTAATTAAAAAGTAAAGAGTGAAAAACAAATATATATGTACCAAATTAAAAAGTCAAAGTAGACAACTGGGTGAGAATTTGAGTAAATGAAAAGAAAACGTATAAGACGAAACACACAAGTATTGTACAACAATTTATTTTATAATTTCTTTTGCTTTGATATAATTTTTTTTATGGAGAATAGTTCACAACCAAGAAAATTTTGGTCAAGTAATCGAATTTGGCGCAAGTAATCGAATTCCTCTATGAAGGAACACATCCATTTGTATCCAAGCGTTGGTTTGGAATGTCACACCTCTTTTTTTCACTACACCCCCCGGAAGGGGTATAATAAAGGGAGTTATTTCCAACTTGAAGTGACAACCGAAATGGGATTATCTAATAGTATTCAGAGTCGCCACTAGGGATATTTATGGTGTCCCAAGTCACCGGTTCGAATCCCGAATCGAGGAAAGATTGACTCTGTTTTATAGTCCGCGAACACAGAAATTCGGGTAAGGAATTCTGTTAACCCGGGAGAAGGTATTAGGCATTCCTGAGTTCCGTGGTTCTAGCACGGTCGCTCAACTATTATTATTGGCTCAATTATCTGATTTTAAAAACATTTTAAACCTATGTGCATTTTAACTTTTAACCGCTTTTATTTAATTAATTAAAGGAAGATTGCAACGTCATTTAAAATATGTTTCGAACCATGTCACATAAATGCACCCGCAGTCCGCAACACATTTTATCTAATGCTGAGATTTGGATTTGGGTCACATAAATGCGCACCCGAATTTAGGAAGATAAATTATTAAAATAACGCGCCTAAAGACTACGCGTTTGCAATTTAGCGAGGTCCATGAAAATTTCACTATGTGGCACGCCTCGAATTCTAAGGATTTAAATTAATTAAGTGGGGGCCATGGGTTATGGAAGTCAAAAACGCCTTTTAAACACTGGTTGGAACCATCAACAGCTCAATGTAGCCCCCGCTCTTCGTTATCTTTGACACAACTTCCAAAAAACTTTTTGCAACTTAAATATAATTCATAAAACGTGGTATTTTGTATAACGGTGTTCTGAAGTAAAACGAGGTCCAAGATTTTGATTCATTTTCAACTTCAAAGTTTCAGAAGTGTAAAGGAACTAATGAAGAGAGACAGATAATTGCTTTCTTATTGTCCTGTTGCATTACCAGGGTTTATAAAGTAAGGAAGCAAAGGCAATTTTGTGTTACCGAAAACATCCGAGCTATTTTGCGTTACATGGCCTCATGGCTCAACCATTGACCGAACTCTCATTAATATAACTAACTGAAACAAAAATCAATACAACCAACCAAACCTTATATGATATAATCCAAAGTAACAAATTCGTTGCCCCTTTCCTCATATTTCAGAAGAACAATTTTTATTTTTCACCAAAACATTAGTTCAAGCTTTTTCTCACAGCAAGGCAAACTAAAGGAAATAATCTCCAAGTTTCCAAAAGGCAACAAACAGAAAATAGAGGCATCAGTGGTGTAAGATCAATGAAACAAACACAAAACCAAATAGAATTTCAGTTATTCACATCAAAATCTGATAGATTTAGGTGACAATACCGTAATTGAACATATTCAACCATAAAGGGAAGATCACTCTAAGTCAATTAAATCAGTAAGACAAAGAGAAGAGAGATGGACCTTTTAGCCAGAGATTCCTTCGTTACTTCGAAAATGAGAACCTCACAAACAAATCGACATGGCATCAAATGTACAAAAAGAAGATTATCAAAACTTGACTTGACTGAACCTTGATTTTTAATGACGTTAATGGAGCTATTTCGTGGGAAACTACTGCATTTTTGTGAGTGTTTAAGGCTAATTTGGAGCTGCATTCCGGATGGTTTTCATGGCTCAACGCCTTTGTCACTATTTTAAACCCAAACCAGAGATTATTGAAGCCAAAGATGAACAAAAAATCCTACATTAATCTGGGCACAACAAACTACAATTCAAACTACCAGGAATAGTAGCTGGCAGTACTAAGCGATGCAGCAACTCAAGCAGACATTCAACCTCAAACAGACAGTCACATTTCCATAAAAGAACCATTCAAACAGACATTCAAACTCAGAAAACCAACTCAAAGCTCAACCAAGCATCCCAAAACTGTTCCGTGATGTTTTACTTCTCAGTTTCCAGCAATCGATTCAAACAAACAAAACATTTCAACCCACGTAAAATAGCAAAATAGAGAGTTTGGAAGTGAACCTGAAATTGAACTTTCCTTTTGATAACAGAAGCACAATCGATTACAATCTTTGACTCCAAAATTTCAACAAGAAAATAGCGGCAAGTCGAGGCTCGAGGAACAGCCAAATCAGTAGCAGAGACGAGTAGAAATAAGAGGCTCGGACAGCGACGAACTCAGCAATTTTCAAACGAGATCCATTTTTAAACGAACTCCATCACAAGCAAGATTAACCCAGAGATGATATTCAAAGAAATCGATTTTTTTTTGTATTTTTATTCTCTGATTTTAACAAAGCAAAACAGAACTAAACATGAACGAAAATGCAAAACCCATTTTTGTTGTTTTTTTTCCTGTATTTTCAATGAATAAGAACAAAGAA
>NW_017671497.1:0-27920 GCF_001879085.1 Nicotiana attenuata
GGTTCCGTTACCGGGAATCTGATAATCCATTTTATTTTAGCCTAACTTCCCTTGTTGCATCAACCATGTCGAACAACAATGACAACATTCAGGGAAACCAAGAAAATCAAACAACCCAGCAACTTCAGGGAGATCCACAGAGCAATAACGTACTGATTACTTCTCCACGAGGCTCTCCACGGCGGTCTCGTGAAGGCACTCCTGATGGGTCTCATACAGATGGACAAGCTCAATTCGAAAATATTGAAACTATGGATGAGGCTTTGCAAAAACTTATTGCCTCACAAGTCAATAAAGCTCTTCAGGCTTCTGTCAGCAAATTGCCTGCTGCACCACCTACACCCACACCAAATAACAACACTCTAGAGAACCCTCGTTCCGGGCTCGTTAATTCAGGTAGTGGTGGAACCCCCAGCGAAACCAGGTAATTTAGTTAATTCTGATTTACAGAATATAGTACTAACATTGCAGAAACAGCTCAAGGAGCAAAGTGACCGCATAGAGCAAATAACCGGGGTGCCACCCGTGATCAAAGGGGTAGATATGGATAAATATTCACAACAACCCTGGAAGCCAAGTGCTGCTCCCTTCCAATCCCAAAAAAATTCAAAATGCTTGATATACCAAAATACGATGGTAACAACAGACCCGCGAGATCACGTGACTGCATTCACAACAGGCGTAAAAGGCAATGATTTGACTAAGCAGGAGATTGAATCTGTATTAGTCAAAAAATTTGGTGAAACGCTCACTAAGGGTGCACTAACATGGTATTCTCTTTTACCCGAAAATTCTATAAATTCTTTTGCTGAGCTTGAAGATTCTTTCATCAAAGCACACTCGGGAGCCCAAAAAGTCGAAAAAAGAAAGGAAGATATTTTCAAGATCAAACAAGGGGACTCAGAATTGCTTAGGGAGATTGTGGACAGATTCCAGCGTGAAAGAATGACATTGCCACGTGTACCGGATAACTGGGCAGCTATAGCATTCACGAGCAATTTGAATGAAAGAAACTCAGAAGCTACGAGGCGACTCAAGGAAAGTCTTCGTGAATTCCCAGCGACAACGTGAAATGATGTTTACGACCGTTATAGCACAAAACTGAGGATTGAAGAAGATATTATTTTACGACATCAAAAAGAAGAAAAGGTAAGCTCAAGACGGGCTGAAAACGAAAAAAGGTCCGGTAAAAACAGGTACGAGCCATACATGGGACCTGCGGGAAGAGACTCACGGTCAAAACAGGACAATCAGAGGTACAATCACAGATCAAGGAATAGGGAGTCAAGCTCATCATCAAGATTTGGGAGTAACTGAAGCACACGTGAGCCACGAAAAGATGATGGAGGTCTAAAGGCAAGGTTTGGCAGTTATAATTTCAACGTGAGCACTTCTGAACTCGTGGCTGTTTTAAGAAGCATGGGAGATAAGGTACGGTGGCCAAAGGAGATGAGATCAAATCCAAACAGACGAAACCCTGATCATTGGTGCGAATTTCATAACGATCACGGGCATAAAACAGCAGATTGCAGGTTTTTGCAGGGTGAAGTTGATCATTTGTTAAAACAAGGGTATCTCACTGAGTTATTCAGTGAGAAAGGTAAACAAGCATACATGAAGAACAGGCAGGAGCCTCCAAAACCACCTTCTCCCAAAAGAACTATCAACGTTATAAGTGGGGGTGAAGAGATCAATGGCGTATCATATAAAAAGGTGTCCAACGTAACAATTACCCACGGGAAGCGGCCTCGACATGTCTCGGAGGAAGAAAATATTACGTTCGATGATGCAGATGCCGAGGGTCTATTAACTCCACATAACGACGCACTGGTAATATCTTTACTTGTACATGACACTAATGTGAAACGAGTTTTAATTGATCCAGGTATTTCTGTGAATATTATTTTGGTAAGATTATTACGTGAGATGCAAGCTGAAGATAAAGTGATACCAAAGGCGTATACTCTATCCGGATTTGATAATTCTAGTGTTGTCACAAAAGGAGAGGTAACACTCACCACATTCGCTGAAGGAGTCGTCAAAATACAAAGTTCCAGGTGGTAGATATGGAGATGGCTTACAACAAGATTCTTGGGAGACCATGGATCCACGAAATGGATGCTGTTCCTTCAACCTTGCATCAAGTTATTAAATTTCCAGCGCCATGGGGAATATGTCAAATCAGGGGGGGATCAACAAACATCCAGGAGCATCAACTCCGTGGCTAATTTAAATGCGAAGGGTGAAGAGAAATAGCAATTACAGAATTCAGTTGAGGATAACATAACATCAACCTCAACTGAACAAGGGCAAACAGATGTGGATTCAAGGCCTGATTCCATTCAAGAACCAGAGGAAAATGAAAACATCAAAACGACGATAGAAGAGCTGGAGGCAGTGGTTTTGTTTATACACTGGCCGGAGAGAAAAATGTATATAGGAGCCAATCTCAGCCCGGATATGAAACATAAGTTGATTGAATTTTTAAAAGCTAACGCAGATTGTTTTGCTTGGTCCCATTCTGATATGACAGGTATACCAATCTCATCCACCTATCAAACAAAAGAAAAGAAAACAGCGCACTTTAAAAAATCAGGTGATTCAGGATGAGGTACACAAATTGTTAAAAAATGGGTCCATTCGCGAGGTAAAGTATCCTGAGTGGCTAGCCAACACTGTTGTGGTACCTAAAAAGAATGGTAAATGGCGAGTCTGTGTAGACTATACAGATCTTAACAAAGCTTGTCCTAAAGACTCTTTTCCATTACCTCACATAGATCAACTAATTGATGCTACTGTAGGGCATGAGTTGTTAAGTTTTTTAGATGCATATTCAGGTTATAATCAGATTAAAATGGATCCGAGAGATGAAGAAAAAACTTCATTCATAACAGACAGGGGGACTTACTGTTATAAAGTAATGCCTTTTGGTCTAAAGAATGCAGGAGCAACGTATCAGAGGTTAGTTACCAAAATGTTTCAAGAGCATTTGGGAAAAACTATGGAGGTCTATATAGATGATATGCTCGTTAAAACTCAGCACTCAGGAGATCATATATCGCATCTGTCTGAAACATTTAAAATTTTGCGAAAATTTAATATGAAGTTAAATCCCGAAAAATGTGCATTTGGTGTTGCATCAGGTAAGTTCTTAGGTTTTCTTGTTTCTAACCGTGGTATTGAAGTGAATCCTGCACAGATTAAGGCCATTGAAGAAATCCCTGATATACTTTCGAGCAAGAAAGAAGTTCAAAGATTAACAGGGAGGATTGCAGCCTTGGGAAGATTCATTTCTAAATCATCAGAGAAGTGCTTTAAATTCTTCTCAGCTCTTAAGAAGCAGGATCATTTTGAATGGAACGAAGAGTGTCAACAGGCACTCAGGAATTTGAAAGCATACTTATCGAATCCACCTTTGCTAGCAAAACCAAAGGCTGGGGAAAGACTGCTCATTTACCTTGCTGTTTCAGAAGTAGCGGTAAGTGCTGTTTTGGTTCGAGAAGAACAAGGTAAACAATCCCCTATCTATTATGTTAGTAAATCTTTGTTAGATGCGGAAACGCGGTATCCTCAATTAGAAAAGCTTGCACTTGCATTAATCATGGCATCTAGGAAATTAAGGCCTTACTTTCAGTGTCATCCTATTGCTGTAGTAACCGCCTACCCTTTGCGTAATATATTACATAAGCATGAATTATCAGGTAGGTTGGCTAAGTGGGCAATAGAGTTAAGTGAATACGAAATCACGTACCAACCTAGAACTGCTATAAAATCACAAGTGTTAGCTGATTTCGTGGCTGATTTTAGCCAGGGGATGCAATTAGAAGCAGACAAAGAATTACAGGTATTCAATGGAGCTAACCCGGGAACTTGGATTTTATTTACTGATGGCTCATCTAATGTAAAGGGTGCAGGTTTAGGGATTGTTTTGGTACCACCTACGGGTGAAACCATTCGACAAGCTATCAAATGTCATTCTATAACTAACAATGAGGCAGAGTATGAGGCTGTGATTGCAGGTTTAGAATTGGCACGAGAACTTGGCATAAATCAGATTATAATCAAAAGCGATTCACAACTCGTGGTTAATCAAATGCTGGGGACTTATGCAGCCAGGGAAACAAGGATGCAACAGTATTTAGAAAAGGTGCGGGAATTGATAAAGCAGTTTCAAACCTGGAAAGTTATGCATACCAAGGGATGAAAATCTCGAGGCAGACGCCTTAGCTAATCTCGCATCTGCGGCTGATGTGGCAACTGATGCAAACGCCTCCGTTATTCATTTATTTCATTCAGTTCTCGACCCTGAGAAGAATGAGGTAAATTTTAATAATTTAACTTGGGATTGGAGGAACGAGATTGTTGCTTTTTTGCAGTATGGAACCGTCCCTGATGACAAGAAAAAAGCTCATACGCTTCGAAGAAAGGCTGCTCGGTACTGCTTAAACCAGGGCAACCTATATCGTAAAATGTTTGGTGGCCCCTTAGCCAGATGCCTCGGACCCTCTCAAACAGAGTACGTAATGAGGGAGATACACGAGGGGCATTGTGGGAATCATGCCGGAGGAAGATCGCTGGTAAGAACCTTAATTAGGGCAGGTTATTACTGGCCTAAAATGGAAGAAGAAGCAGAAGTTTCGTGGCTAAATGTGATAAATGTCAAAGGTACGGTAACAATATGAATAGACCCGCAGAGTTATTACATCCGGTCATCGCATCGTGGCCATTTATGAAATGGGGAATAGATATCGTGGGTCCATTGCCACAAGCGAAAGGACAGGTAAAATTTCTGCTCGTACTCACTGATTATTTTACTAAATGGGTAGAGGAAGGAGCATTCAAACAGGTACGGAAAAAGGAAGTCAGAGATTTTATTTGGCGGAATATCATATGCCGATTCGGTGTACCAAAGGAAATCGTGTGTGATAATGGCCCTCAGTTTATTGGAGCTCAAATCACAGAATTTTTTCAAAGTTGGCAGATTAAAAGGATTACATCAACACCTTATCATCCGGTGGGTAATGGGCAAGCAGAGTCAACAAACAAGATTATCATCAACAATTTGAAAAAGCATTTAGAAGAGTCAAAAGGAAATTGGCAAGAAGTGCTACCTGGTGTTTTATGGGCATATCGCACAACAACAAAAACAAGTACGGGAGAAACACCATTTTCGTTGGTTTATGGAGCAGAAGCTTTAATTCCAGTTGAGATAGGAGAGCCAAGTACGAGGTTCACACATGCAACAGAAGAGTCTAATGACGAACAAATGCGTGTAAGCCTTGATTTACTTGAAGGAAGAAGGGAAGCAGCATTAGTAAGAATGGCAGCTCAAAAGCAAGTCATAGAACGGTACTACAACCGGAAAGCACGCCTCAGATTCTTCAATGTTGGGTACTTTGTACTCAAAAAGGTTTTCCAATCTACGAAGACAGTTAATACAGGAAAATTAAGTCCAACATGGGAAGGACCCTATAGAATCTGTGGTATTGCAGGCAAAGGAGCATATGAGTTGGAAACAATGGATGACAAAGTGCTACCTTCGCATTGGAACGCTGTTCACTTGAAGAGATACTATTTTTAAGGAATACCCACGGTCAGGTACTCATCTTTTAAAGTTTATTTTTGAATTGTTAAAATTTTACTAACGATTTTAGATGATAGGCAAAAAGCTGACCCGTACTAAATGATGAGTCACAACCTGTAAGGCACACAGAATAAACTAAAATTCTTAGCCTAGGGTTACAATTATTCTGATAGAAATACAAACGGGTTAAGCAGTCTTCATCTAAAATCGCACCTCCAAGTCCCGTATGTTTTTCCTTTTCATAAAAAGGACCAAATGAGAGAAACAATC
This sequence comes from Nicotiana attenuata, assembly GCF_001879085.1. Taxonomy (NCBI): domain Eukaryota; kingdom Viridiplantae; phylum Streptophyta; class Magnoliopsida; order Solanales; family Solanaceae; genus Nicotiana; species Nicotiana attenuata. The sequence goes on from NW_017671497.1 coordinate 5,855, forward strand.
AAGTGCTCGAGACTTCATACTTCAACGCTCAAACACTTGGGGGACTACATAATATACACGAGTATGTGTTTAAAGAAGGCAAAGAAGATTGAATAAAAATCTTGAGGAAAAATCAAGCCTGAAAAAGTCAAGTGCAGAGTAAAAGTCACGAAGTCACGAGCCAACGCTAAAGAAAAACCTCGTGTTTATTATTCCTTGTGTTTATTGTACTGAAACGGGTTATAAAGAAAAAACTCGTGTTTATTATTGCCAAGGCTAAAGAAAAACCTCTTGTTTATTATTCCTTGTGTTTATTGTACTGAAACGGGTTATAAAGAAAAACCTCGTATTTATTATTTTTTCTTAAAAATCTGTTACAAGAAAAACAGTTACGAGAAAGTTATAGATGTAATTCAAATACATGTAAAGCATTATTCAAAATTAGACAAAGTTCAAATAAAAAACTTGTCAATGTTATTTCAAAAGAAACATGTGTGTTCCTATTTCTTTTACCTTATGTTAACACCATTATGAAGTTGAGGTGTCTTCTTCATTAAGTGTCGAAATATAAAAGGGTCCTCTTTTATAAAACTCATGTTTACTTTAGTTATTCGTGAAGTTAACAAAAGCATTTTCTAAAGAATAAAAATGCAGATTATTCTATAAGTCCTTAGAAATAAAGGCAAGAATAAACTAAATAGAAGTTCAAGATAGTAATGAGAAAACTTCTAAAATATTAAAAAGCTTAAGACTAAGTAAGAACTTAGTCGAAAAACTACGAATTATTTATACAGATTGCCCCATAGAAAGACTTGGGGACTTGCGTTTCCAAAATCAACCCTCAAATAAAGCTAAGGGTTTGATTACAATTTTCCAAAATAAACCCTCAAATGAAACCAGGGGTTTTAAACATAACCTTCCAAAAAGGTACCTGCAAAAAAGAATTCAAAAAGTTCAAATTTATCACTAGGAAGATGAGGGAACTTAAGAAGGTGCATCAGCGGCAACGGGCTCAACTGGGCAGGTGCATCAACAGTTGCGGGTTGATCTTGACTCTCAGCAACAGGCTCGACAGGGCTTGGAAGAGCTGCGATACCCATATCAACTTCAACATTCACGGAAGCTTCGGCCGCAGGAGAAGAAAATCTTGAGTTTGTTGAGCCTTCTCAATGGTTTCATTAACCTTAGCCAATTCAGACTCTAAGTTGAAATTTTCTTGGCTAGCTTCAATCAGGGTATCACGGCGTGAATTCAGAAACGCCCAACTTGCTTCAATAGCAGGTTTCTCTTCAAGGGTCTCATAATCCCTTTCCCAATCAGCAATCTCATTCTTTAGCTCTTCATTTTCAGCCAGGGCAGAGTTATAAGAAATTTGAAGAGAGGCATGGGAGCTTTCCAAAGCACGCATCTTATCAAAAGAGACTCGAAGGTCTTCTTGCGCTTGAGTTAAGCTTTGCACGAGCTCCCCAGAGTAAGTCTCTTTTTGACTCAAGAGAACCTTCAACTCTCTGTTCTTTTCACTGGCCTTGGATAGTTGTTCTGAGAAGGAAGACTCGAGACGCTCTTTTCCTTTTTCTGTTTGGCTTAAGGAAGCTTTTGCCACTGCTAATTCCGAGGTTAAAGCTCGCACCTGCTGCTCTAAGGTATTCCTGCTCTCTAGTAAATCTTCCATGTCAATTTGTGCACTCTCAAATTGTTCCTTCCAATTGATCGCCTCCAACTGAGAATCACGTGCTACCTTCTCCAAGAGGGGGATTCTGTTCATCATTTCTGTGCCGATAAGATTGGCCTAAAAAAAGGAAAAGGAATAAGAATCCCAAAGATAAAAATTTTTACAAAGTAAAGAAAGGAGAGAAGGAAAATACCTTCAAAGTGGCGTGCACGATATCATTCATTAGGGTCAGGGAACTATGGCTCTCCAGCTTTGCTTTTTCAATTGGGCCAATTAAAGTCTCTAGCCATACATCTGCCTGACCTGACTTTCTCAAAAGGCTGCTATCAGCAGGAACTTCAATAGTTACCCTCCTCATGGCGGCACTTCTACTTGAAGAGCCCACTTCCGTATGATGAATGATAGGAGGGGGAATTGTCAAAGAAGGAGCGGTAGAAGAAGTAAAAATAGTAAAAGAAGGAACAGAAACAGCTGGGGTTGGTAAGGAAGAAATCATAGGCACGGGAGTTGAAAAAGAGGCTAGGGGAGTTTCATCTAAAACGGGCCCTAAACTTCCACTACCGAAGCCACTGATGAAAAGTTGTTCAATGGATTCACGAGTATCTAGGGGAGCTACGTCATCATCAGATACGGGAATTACCACCGGGGCTTCAGTAGGCTCGGTGAGAGACACAGATTGGCGGGGGGATGTTTCAGCCTCGTCATCAGAAATGATGCGTCTTCGAGCTCGAGGTCGTCTCACTAAAGAGCCCCCGTCATCCTCCTCTTCTTCGAAATCTTCTTCTTCAATGGCTCTTCTCTTCGAAGAACCCAAGACTATTTCTTGAGCCCTTTCTAAAGAGATACGGGTTCCAAAAGAAGCACGAGAAGCCGCAACTGCCTCGGCAGTAACTCCTCGAATAGCAAATCCTGACAAAAAGATGGATTGAAATTAGAGCCATAAAGAGAAGCATATGTATGAAAGATGAAACAAAATAAGAAGCTCTTACCATGAGTCTTTACTTTCCAACCAAAACGGTTAGAAATTGTCTTCCAAGACCTCCCATCCATGGGTGCAGTCTTCAGTAATCTGTCTACCCAACCACGAAAATTGGGAACATCTCCCACAACTCCCATGGTTGCTAAAAAAAGAAGAAAGAGAAGCAAAAATAGAAAAGTTGATAAACTTGAAGGAAAAAGTCACGAACAGGATAAAAGACTTATGTGCAAAGTTCCACTTCTCAGGGAAGGGAACGTTATCTTCACCCACTAAACCAGCAGTGGGGGCAGCAACTAACCGGGCATACCAGCCACGGTCTTTGTCATCCTTAGGGCTCACCAAAACCCTCTTACTCCTGGCTACTAGTGTGAAAACACCATTGCGAAAAAGCCTAGGGGAGTAAATATGAATTAAGTGAGGGAAAGTGAAGGGAACACCAGCAGAATTGGTTAAATGCCTTAAACAGGCAACAACCCTCCATATGATTGGGCCAATTTGACCCAAACAAACGTCGAAGAAACGACAAAAATCAAGAATGACTGTGTCAATAGCTGGTTTGAATCCTAAGGTTAAAGGGTATGTATAAACACAAGAAAACCCCATTAAGTAAGAAGTGATTCTCTGATTTGGGTTAGGAATAATGATAGGAAAGTCATCACTCCAATGGCAATCTTTGTGAACTACAGGAGCCAAAATTTCTGTAATCTGGGTGGGAAAGCATCAGCACGATCTAAAGTAGAAACCTGATTCCTAAGAGATTCCCTGTCATGATAAAAAGACAATTCCGTAGGGACTATCTCTTTTACTAAAGGTTCACGTAATGGTTCAGAAGGTTCATTACCCCTTGAGGAAGATTTTTGAGAAAGGGAACCTCTGGTTCTGGAAGAAGGGCCAGAACCAGGAGATAAAACAGAAGGGCCTCGTGCAGATCCCGAACTGCGGTGCCTACCTCCCCTTCTGCCCTTGCTAAGAGCACTAGGGAGGGTATCAACAATGGAAGTCCTTCTAAGGTTAGGGTTCGACGAAGACATAATGAAAAAAGATGATACAAGGAGGAAACAAACAAAGATTTGAAAAATAAAGTGTTCAGTAAACTTTATGAGACAAAGACAAAGAAAGAAGTTATATTTATATTGTTGATCAACCGTCAAAGGAAAAAGTGCAATGATGAAGGGCCATAATAATGATAATTGACACTTCGTGAACAGGGAAGCCGAAAAGAAAGCTTTGAAAAGTGCTGCAAAATTGCAGAACCAATAGAAAGGTGACACGTGTGAAACACATTAAATGGAAGTGACAATTCTGTCACAGCATTAATGGTGACAAAAATTCCCGTTTTAATGAAATCCACTTCCCAAATATTCATTTGATGAATAAATGGCAAGTAAAGGGACTATCTGTATTGGGAAAAATTGAGTTTACATATTAAAAAGTGTGAAGATGACGTGTCATGACACGTAGGATGGTTAAATAGTCAAAGAGTTACAGTTAGCCAAGAGGCACGAGTGGTAATAGATGCGAGCAAAAGCAAAGGAAGAGGCACGGGTGGTTATTTAAAGGATTCAGTGCCCGTACCTATTCAAGAAATTTAAGTTCAATAATCAAGAAGAGTCAAGGGAATGAATCTGACAGCATACGAGGGTCCAAATACAGTATTTGATAAGCATTAAATGTTGAAAACGTTAGAGAATCTGTCTTAAATGTAATGATTATGTAACGTAGTATTCAATGTCATTTATTGCCCATAATAGCCTTATTATGACCAAAGCAAGACACTTACATCCGAAATAGCTATAAAAGGAGAGGACTGAACAGTTGTTAAAAAAAGATCATCTGAATATACTTTGGTTTACTTGTTTTATTCAATTATATTCTGGCTATTCAAATTACTTTCTTTTATACATTCTTACGATTATCAGTAACCCGTGTTCTTCTAAATTATAGCTTTAGTTAAAATTCCATTTTTTGGTTAAACAAGGATAATACCAAATAGGGTATATAACTAATGCTTGTATTAGTTATACATAGGTTGAAAAAGTAATACCAAACAAAGTATTACTAATACACAAACTAATACATATATTATTTTCTTTAATGCACTCTACCAAACGACCTCTTAGCTTATTGTATAACTTTGGTATGAGGCAAATTTGAATCTTTTTTTCCCTTATAAAAAAGGCTTACGTGTTAAAATTTTTTTGCCCTCAGTCAATAAGGATAAATATCACTTTTATTGTGACAATAATAAGCTTAACTTCAATTATTGACGGAGGAAAAATTTGGATCTTTTCTCATTTACCTTCTTTTGTTCTATTTCTTTTTTAGTCATTTTTACTCAATGATAAAGAAGCATTTGCATCTTAATCACTCAAATCTCGACGAATAAAGTTCATTATTTTTCTTTTGCAGTGATTGATTTACTTTGGATAAGTTTAATTCATTTAGATCTTATACAATATTAGTATAAAATTATTATTCTAAGCTGTTTATTTGAAGTTTTTGTAAATCTGACTTCTTACAACTTTTTTATCTACCACTGATAGGAGAACAACCATCATGAGCGGAGGGGGTTCCGAGCTCCCTTCGCTAAAAAATTATACTATATATATTAGGTTAAAATTATATTTTTGTATATATAGTATATGTTGAATCTTCTTAACTTCTTTGTGTGAGCACGTGATTTTTGCCCTATATGAATTGCTCTTATAAAATCAAAGAAAATAGATTTTTCCAATTTTTTGCCATTTTATAGGATTTTTATTTAATCGTTTGCATTTTGTGCTTGTTTAAGTTTTATTTAAATCATGAAAAATACCAAAAATATCACGCATGACATTAGGCTTTATTTTTACATTCTTAGGATCAACCGGTAGTTACTTGTTTTATAAAAATTGAAAATCACAAAAAATGCTTCATTTTTGCACTCTTTCCATTTCTTGATTTTTGTCTTTTAATTTAGGATTAAGTAGCTTTTATAATTTTTATAGTTAGTTAATTAGTTTAATTTCACATTTTTAGATAATCTAGGATTTTAATTTTAGGATTTTTAATCAAAGAAGAAATAAAAAGAAAAAGAAAGGAAAATAAGCAAGGCTGATTTTCTTTGGGCCAAAAATTGCCAAACCCAAACTCTTGCACCCCTGAAACCGGGTAAAACCCATCCCAATACGCCTAACCCGGCCCAAAATTACCCCTGAACCGGTCCAGACCCCTTCCCATCTAAACGACCCCGTTTTGCACCGCTTCACTCATCTCTCTCAACCCCTCAGTCTCTCATGTAACGCCACCGCCTGCCGCCTGCCGGAAATCGCCCACGGCGGCGGCCGGCGTCCAACTGCCATGAATTTAACACCAAATACTCTCCTCACCCCCCTCTTTCCAAATCCCCGTTCACTTTCCCTCAAATCCGGCCTGAACTCCTCGAATATCAGTTAAAACTTGGAACCCTAGCGCCGCCATAGTTTCTCCGGTGGCGGCGCCACCACCAATCGACCCCAAAATAACACCAAATGACCACCAGACCTCCCTCATCCCAAATCCATCATTCCCCGCCCTCGAATAGGGGCAGAACCCTTCGAATCTTAGAATTTAGGGTTCAAGCTTTAAGGTTCAAAGACAATTCTGGCCATGCAAGATCATCTCTCCATGTTTCTCTGAGTGTCCAGGGTCTGGTCGATCTCAGAATGATGTCACTCGCCTGTTCTTGCCAAAGAGTAGGCGAGTTACACCATTTTGGGGTTAAATCAGATGTATTCGATGATTTCGAGCCTAAGTCGGTAAGCTTCTTTTCCCTTTCGTTCTTCGTTTTTGTTTGTCTCTTTGCCCGCTTTTTCTCTTTTCTTCTTTCTCTAACGTGCTTTTGGGGACAGTTTGTTCCGCGTAATTGCATAGTTATTCTTATTTCTCCAGTTCTCCTTCTCAAAATCTTAGCCCATGTTTTCTGCTTTCTTTTAATTTTATGCTGACTTCTCTGAGAAAATTAGGTTGATAATAGACTGTTAAATTAATGTTACCTTCAGTTCGGTATTTTAGCTTAAAGAAAAATCAGCATTTGTTAGCTCTAGTTCATTAATTGGATTTGAATATTGGATTGCTTTTGTCATTGTTACTTGCCTCAGTCCATTTGGTTTTGATTTGGGCCTAGGGTCATGCCTTTAGGTTTCTGAATTTTGGTTTGGGTTGGGTGTTGAGTGAATTCAGCCCAGGGTCAATTTGACCCACACCTGTTTGTGCTACTTAGGTAAATTTCAGGGATGCAAAGGGTAACTTGGGTAGTTTACCTAAGGAATCTTTTAATAACAGCCTGAGGAAGCTTCCTAGAAGCTGAAAATAGGTTTTACTTGGCCAACAAGTCAATAATCTNTTTTGAAGAGCTAAAAAAATCCAAAATAGAAAAACGGCTGAAAATTTCTGTAGAAACACTGTTCCATTGATTTCTTGGGTGATTTTGAAGTCCTCAATCTCTGAAACCAGTCCTGAGTCATTTTGGTTTGAAATGAGTTGAAATCTGGGTATTTCTAGAGCTGGTTCGAGTTTAATACTGGGAAAACACTGTTACATTGCTGGTTGAGTTGATCTTTGCTGCTGATACTGTCCTGTTTTTGCTGATTCCCTCTCTTTCCTCTTGTTTTGCTTTCCCAGGTATACAACTCTGTAACCCTGTTGATGTGAAGTGAAAACTTGAGGAATGAATTGAAAAATGAAGAATTGAAGCATGGAAACTATTCCATTTTTGTTTTCTCTGACTTGTCTTTTAAATTACTGTGATCTTTGTTTAAATTAGCTTTTAATGAGTAGTTTGTAGTTATTAATAGAAGTAATATGGTGTTCATACTTTAGACGAGTTTGAATCTAAGTGGAGACATTAGCCCCCTGCTGTAGTTTTGCTAGATTCTGTTACCTGATGTCCTTTAATTCCCCTTGCTTTGTAGTCATTTAGTCTTTGGCATGTTCTGATTTGCTTATTCATGTTAGTTTTTTAACGGCTAGATTTGAGCTACTTGCATAAAGTGTAGTTGATTCATGAGATTCGTATAGACTTAATTGTAATATGTATGAAATGAAGGCTGCTATTCTCATTCTGACTTTGGAGTTTGGTTGATGTTGAAAATGTTTCATAGCTATGGATGGCATGATGCTTGCTCCAAGCCGTTTCCGCGTTAGTTCTTCTAGTGAATTTGAGCTGAGTTTTACATTTCCCGCAATCATGTTACATTTCCGGCAATCTGGTGAATGACAATATTGAGAAGAATTTAGTCGAGTTTGAAGCTTCACAAGTAGTAGTTAATACAAAAGTTCACATGAAAGAGCAAAAACAAAAAAGGGAACAATGGTCGAAGTTTTTTTTTGTTAGAGTAAAGGTGTACTGATTTGATATGGGTTGAATAAGCTGGTTAAATTGGCTTTGGTATTTAAATTTCAGAATGTTTAGCTAGTTCAAAAGTAAAGTTAGTTCAATTGCATGTTTTCATATAGTCTTGGTTACTTGCACTTAAATAATTTTTGCACAAATGTTTGGTTTTGAAAATGGGACCTAATACTGGTCCAGCCGAAGAATAGTCCATCTCGGGCTCAATTGCACACCCCATATCGATGAGGTACTCGGTGCTTCGATTGGGCTTATTTTGGGCCCAAGCCTGAAGGCATCGTGAATGGATTGTTTACCCTTTTGTTATCTGGTTTTGTTTGTTTCATCATATGCAGCTCTTTCATTTAGTTGCCTTAATGTGGAAGTAATTTAATTTCCTTTACTGTTGTTTAATTAGATTCCATTAGATAAATTCGAGGTGTGCCATGTTGAATAAGATTAGTCTATGGCCCTCATGAATTAGTTTAGAAACCTTTAAATTAGAATAAATTGAGGTGCGCCGCGCCAAATAGAATCTCAAAGGCGTTGCTCTCATTTAAATATTTTTTTTAAAATTCTTAGAATTCGAGGCGTGCCATTTAGCAAATTTCCATGCCCCTCGCAAAGTTAAAAACGCGTAGTTGCTTGAGGCGTGTTATTTTAATAATATTACTTTCCTAAACTCGGGTGTGCATTTCATGTGACCCAAATCCAAATCTCAATAACGTTGAATAAGATGTGTCTCGGATTGCGGGTGCATTTCATGTGACGTGGTCCAAAGACATATTTTAGACGGCGTTAAATCTTCTTTAAAATTAATAAAAAGCGGTTAATAAGTTTAAAAATTGTACCATAGGCTAAAACATGTATAAAATCAGATAATAAGCCAATTATGATAGTTTAAGCGACCGTGCTAGAACCACGGAATCCGGGGGTGTCTAACACCTTCCCTCGAATTAACGGAATTCCTCGATTTGGGATTCTAAAATAAACCGGTGACTTGGGACACCAGAAAACAAACCATCCCAAGTGGCGACTCTGAACAAAAAATGAATAAATAATCTCATTTCGAATAATGTCACTTAAAGTGGAAAAACTCCCTTACGTACTACCTTCGGGGTGGTGTGTAAAAAAGGAAGTGTGACACTTTGTATGTTTACTTTTTTATATTTTATATCCTTTTATTGAAATTTCTGACTACGCCGCCACTGACCTATCACAATAACCACCACCAATTTTTATCATCCAACTGCCATTATCAATCACCTCCATCGTCACTCACCATCGCAGAACCATCATCTACTACTTCGACCATCAACTAATCTCCATCTTCGACAATCATTTTCACTGATAGCCACTATCATAGACCATTTCTACTTCCAGTCACCATCGCCAACCACCTCCACCACTTATAACCTCCATTTTCCCTCTACTGCGCAACTACAACCCTTCAACAACCTCTACCGTTCAACCACTACCACTAGCCATCCCAACCACCAGTCTCCACCGTATGATCTACCATCAGCCATAATCGTCCTTAATCACTTGTCACTACCGTTGAAAGATCACGATCAACATACCTCCAACAACCGGGACTACCATCAGCCACGACTTTACAACTATCACTGCCAACAACCAGCATCACTATTTAGAATTTACTTCATCAAACAAATAGTTTATACAATACTATGTAAAAAAAATCTAATATTTTGAAGATGTATTTAAAGTCAACATCTTAATAATTAGCGGTGTATTCAGATTCAAATATTTATTGTTAAAAAAATAATAAAAATTTAACATACGGACCTTAGCAAACATACTTTATCTAGAAATGATGATATGGAAAATATAAGAGAAACCTCAAACATACTTGATTCTATTGCTGTTGCACCCGGAAGCCCTGCTCCCAGAGCTACTGTTTCTGTTGTTTCAGTTTCATTTCAAGGCTATTGCATATTATTTCAATTCTTCTATTATTTCAGGATCGAATTAATTCACTTGTCTAGAAACCACGTATAAATTCAACTGTACCGTTTCACAGGTGAATAGTTTGGCATCCACAGTGGGCCCCAGACAGTCGTGTAATTAAGTTGGTCCTTGCCTCTTTTACTAACGTATTTTGAACACTTGTTCTTAGCAAAAAATCACAGAAAATAGTAGATAATGGTGTTAACAACACACACAATCTTGAGGCCCAAGGAGACCAGCCTCAGCACGAGAATTCAATCAGTGATACCCGCAATGAGGGGAACAATGCCACGCCGGTCCACGGCAGGCGGTACTCTCGACATGTTCGAGGGGCGACTCTTGATGATACTGAAGGGGAGCATGTTGTTGAAGCGGTAAGGGTCCTGCAGGAGCAACAAGTGGTCATTCTAGGCCATCTCACATGGCAGGATAAGGTTATGACAGAACTAAAGCAGGCATTATCGAGTGCTTCTAATAACGCGAATGGACGAGGTTCGATTCCTCCTGGTGCTCTCGCAAATCAAACAATGGGCAGAGGATCGACAACAATACCCCGAGGGTGAGGTCGGCTTCGATAGGGAAGGGGGAGCGGATCCAGTCATAACAACGAGAGCGATCCCTTCAAAAGCGAACTCTTACGCGGTTTTTAAGGGAAGTAAACGCCGTGGACCAAATCCCGGGTGCACCACCGGTGCTGAAGGGGCCGGACTCAAAGAAGTATACTTAGTTGCCGTACAAACCAAGCGCGACACCAAAATTGATCCCGAAGCGGTTTAAAATGCCCGACGTGCCGAAATATGATGGGACTTAGGACTTTCAAGAGCATATTACCACCTATATAACAGCAGTGAAGGGGAACGATCTAGTTCCCCACGAGATCGAATATGTTTTGCTGAAGACATAAGGAGAGACTCTCACAAGGGGAGCCTTGACGTGGTATTCGTTATTACCCCAGCATTCCATAGATTCCTTTGAGATGCTCGCGGATTCTTTCATTAAGGCTCATGCTACAGCCAGAAAAGTGCAGGCCCAGAAGGCCAACATATTTAGAATTGCACAAGGAGAGTCCGAGTTGTTGCGGGAAAATGTAACCCGGTTCCAAAAGGAAAGGATGTTGCTCCCGGCTGTTCCGGATGAATGGGCGGCTGAAGCATTCACCAAGGGTTTGAATCTGAGAATAAGGATTGAGGATGATCAGCTCGGCTTTCCGGCGTTGGCTAAAGGTTGGGAGAAGAATAAAGAAAAATCAAAAGACGATTTCGACACAGTCATGCGGCCTTCAAGGGGAGGGGTTTTGCCCTACGAACGGGCCGAAGGACGCGGCAGAGGTTTTCAGTCGGCATTCATGTTCGTTACCGACAGAAGAACTGATCGCGGCCGAAATAACAGATTTCTACAGGACAAGGAAGCATCAGGTTCTCGACATCCTTCCTATCCTAGACTTTCAGAATACAACTTCAACGTCAGTGTTGTAGAGTTGGTATTGGCTATGAGAAGCATTAAAGAAGCACGGTTCTTGAAGCCGAGGAGGTCCAATCCCAGCCATAGGGATCCTAATTTGTGGTGCGAATACCAGGGGATGAACGACCATCGGACTGGGGATTGCCGACATTTGCGTGAAGAGGTGGCGACACTACTGAAAAAATGGCCATCTCAGGGAATTCTTAAGTGGCCGGGCCAAAAACAATTACGGTCGCAACTGTGATAACATGGAGCCCTAATAAACAGGAGAAGACCCCCGTGCTAGACAATCAACATGATTTTGGGGGGGAGGGGAGGGAGGGAGGGGGAGATTAACGGGGTTACTTTCTCGGCAGAAAAAAAGATGAAGGTAACAGCAACCCACGGCAAGAGGTTCGAGAAGTCACTGAGGACGACATCACTTTCTCGGAGGACAACGCAGACGGATTATTGCTACCGCACAACGTCGCATTGGTAATTTTTTTAAATATATTAGATTTTAAAATCAAACGTGTTCTGGTGGATCCAGGAAATTCATCCAATATAATATAATGGAGTGTATTGGAGCAAGTCAAATTTACCAGAAGAATAATTCCGGCCACAAAACTCCTCGCCGGGGTCAACCTCACAAGCGTGACAACCCGAGGAGAGATCATGCTGCCAACAAATGATGAGGGGGTGATAAGGACGACCCTTTTCGAGGTTGTGGACGGCGATATGGTTACAACATTATTTGGGGAAGACCGTGGTTGCACGAGATGAAAGCTGTACCGTTAACGTATCATCAGTTGTTGAAATTCCCAACTCCCGAGGGGATTAAATAGATAAAAGGTGACCAACCGGCGGCAAGGGAGATGAATGTGATTTCGGTCTCCAGTAACAAAGGAAAGGAGCATGCAACGTAGCAATTACAGGAACCGGCGCCTGCTCACGAGTCGAGTGAAGCTAACTAGGGGAAGAAGCCTCGTAATCTTATCAGGTGCCAAGATATTTCCAAGTACCAAATGTAATGGACGCAACGAAGTCACAGAAGAGCTTGAGCAAGTCGCATTGTTTGAAAAGTTCTTGGAGAGGAAATTCCACTAGGGGACAGGGCTGCACCCTGAGCTCAGGTCTGGATTAATTGAATTTCTTAAGTTAAATGCCTATTGTTTTGCGTGGTTGCATGCGTATATGATAGGTATCCCGACGGAAGTGGTCATACACAAGTTAAGCTTGGATCCCAACATTCCTCCAGTAAGACAAAAGAAACGTCCTATTGCCAACGCCAGAAATAAATTCGTCAAAGAGGAGGTAACTCGCTTACTTGATATCGGTTTGATCTGACAGGTAAATTATCCAGACTAGCTAGCTAACGTAGTAGTAGTCCCTAAGAAGAACAATAAATTTCGCATATGCGTAGACTATAAGGACTTGAATAAGGCGTGCGCAAAGGACTCGTTCCCACTGCCAAACATCGATAAAATGATTGATGCAATGGCAGGGCATGAGTTAATGAGTTTCCTTGATGCTTACTCTGGGTACAACCAAATTAAGATGAACCCGAATTAGGAGAAGACTTCATACATAATGAATTTCGGCACATATTTCTATAATGTGATGCCCTTCGAGCTAAAGAACGCCAGAGCCACTTATCAACGCTTCGTAGACAAGATGTTTGAAAAATAGAGAGGGAAAACCATAGAATTTTAAGTAGACGATATGCATGTTAAGTTTTTGAATGTAGGTGACCATCTTAAGCAGTTGCAAGAAACTTTTAACATCCTAAGGAAGCATAATATGAAGCTTAATCCCGAGAAGTGCGCGTTAGGGGTCAGCTCTGATAAATTCCTAGGATTTATGGTGTCACAAAGGGGGATTGAGGTAAACCCTGATAAAATTAAAGCCATCGAAGACATGACGGACCAACCGTCAAGCGTCAAAGAGGTTCAAAGGCTTAGAGGGAGTTTGGCCGCTTTGAGCAAGTTCATTTTTCGGTCATCAAAAAAATGCCACCATTTCTTCACACTATTAAAAAAGAAGAACAACTTCAAATGGATCCCGGAGTGCCACCAGGCTTTAAGGGATTTGAAAAGATACTTTTCAAGCCCTCCGTTACTATCAAAGCCGAAGGAAGGTGAAAAATTATTAAACTACCTAGCATATCGGAGGTAGCAGTAGGCGTCGTTTTAGTCCGTGAGGACGAAGGTACACAATCTCCCATTTATTACGTTAGTAAAATTTTAATGGGAGCAGAAACTCGCTACCCGCATCTGGAGAAGTTGGACTTAGCTCTCGTAGTCGCCGCTCGGAAGCTGAGGCCTTACTTCCAATGTCACTCGATAGCTATGGTGTCCACCTTTCCCCTGCGAAATATCCTTCATAAATCCAGAATCTCGGGTAGGTTGGGCAAATGGGCTGTGGAAATGAGTGAATTTGACATAGAATATAAACCTAGGACTGCGATTAATTCACAAGTTTTAGCCGACTTTGTGGCTCATTTCAGCCCAGGATTACTGCCTCTGGCAACCAAAGAAGCAGTGATGGTGTCAAAATCGACGTCGGGAGTGTGGACCCTATTTACGGATAGAGCTTCCAACGTAAAGGGGTCCAAGCTCAGGATAATATTGACCAATCCTTCTAGATAAATCCTAAGGCAGGCCATAAGAACGGTCCATTTGACTAACAACGAAGCAGAGTATGAAGCTTTAATTGCAGGGCTCGAATTGGCCCGGGGACTAGATTCTGAGGTCATAGAAATCAAATGCAACTCCCAGCTGGTGGTAAATCAGGTCTACGGGATCTTTGAAACCAAAGAGGAGCACATGCAACAATACGTAGTGAAGGTTCAGGATCAGCTTGCTCGGTTTCGGGAGTGGTCAATTATGCATATCCCAAGGGAAGAAAATGCAAAAGCAGATGCATAATCTAAGCTCGGTTCATCAACGGAAATGAAGGGATCGGTTTTCGGAACGGTAGTACAGCTCATGCATCGGTTCTAGATACATATATCTACTATGAGGTGAATATGACTAATTTGGTCTGGGACTGGAGGAATGAAATCATTGATTATCTCGAACACGGAAAGTTTCTCGAACACTCCAAGGCATCTCGGGCGCTGCGCGCCAAAGCAGCAAGATATAGCTTCAACGGAGGCCAATTGTGCATGAAATCTTTCCAAGGCCTGCTGGCCCGATGCTTTGGAGCTTCCAAAACTAATTATGTTATGCGAGAAGTCCACGAAGGGATATGGGGAAACCAGTCAGGCGCAGACTCCTTGGTACTAAAATTGATAAGGGCAGGATACTATTAGCCTCGAATGGAACAAGACGCTAAAGCTTTCGTACAAAAATGCGATAAGTGTCAATGATACGCACCACTAGTACATCAACCAGCAGAACCATTACACTCAGTTCTGTCCCCATGGTCGTTCATGAAGTGGGGGATGGATATCGTTGGACCACCGCCGCCGGCCCCTGGCAAGGTAAGATTTCTTTTGATTTTGATTGACTATTTTTCTAAGTGGGTTGAAGCAGGTCCTTATCAGAAAACCGGCGAACATGAAGTGGTGAATTTCTTGCGGGAGAACATAATTTGCAGATTTGGAATACCAAAAGAGATAGCATGCGATAACGGGCCACAATTTATAGGCACAAAGATCACAAAGTTCCTTAAATACTTGAAAATTAAAAGAATCACATTTTCGCCCTATTATCCAAGCGCACATGGTCAAGCGGAATCAACGAACAAAGTGATTATACAAAATGTCAAAAAGAGATTGGAAGCAGCTAAAGGTAAATGGCCTGAGGAATTTCCTGGAGTGCTATGTGCATACTGAACAATGGCCAAATCCAGCACAGGAGACACTCCTTTCTCCCTTATGTACGGAGCAGAAGCCTTAATCCTGGTGAAAGTAGGGGAGCCTACCATGAGATATTTCCAGGCAAGTGAAGAGGCAAACAACGAAGCAATGTTATTGATGTTCTACACGTCAATACCACACAAGAGGGGGGTGATTTGTGTGGTACCTAATTTTCGCACTAGAAGAACCTGGTTCTTCTAGATGTACTTACTATGACTGTTTGCGGAATTAAGAGTGCATAAAATAAAGAACATAGAGATTTTTACGTGGAAAACACCTGGCTCAAAAGGTGAAAAAACCACGACCTACTACTCAGTAGGATTTCCCAAACTTTCACTAAAATCACTGAGCCAAAACAGCATTTACAAAACTCTTGTAAACCTAAGGATTAAACTCTAATCCCAGTGTGGCACACAGCCTCAACTGCTGCGACACTTTCAAGTTAACTCTAACTTGAATAGTACCTAATACAATTGCTTCTATGAAAGCTGAAAGGTACAACTTTAAAACACCTACTACAATTGAACTAGAATAAAAGAAAGACACAATGGAATTGGTTCTTCTATCTTGTCCAAGTAGCTTCAGGAATGCACACTTGAATCTCACGTAAATTGCTTGGAAAAAGCCTTGCTATTTTGCTCTTCAATTTAGTTTCACTTCTGCATTTGTGCAATCCCTGTAAAAGAGAACAATCATTATTATTTATAGAGTTAGTAATCAGAGTTTGATTAAAACTCGAATTGCTGATCCTTCATCAAATTCGAGTCCTAGAACAATTCAAACTCCAATCCTTATTCTTGATCCGGATGTAGTTCTCTTCACATAAGGAGACTTCAACTCCTTATCCTATGCAACCTTTTCGATAAACTCAGAATATATTGTTGCTGACCCTTGAGACTTATCTTCACACGTATGTCACATGTATAAGTATATCAACACTTTGTCTATCTCACATGATGGACCTGGTTCATGACTGAGTTTATTTTGTCAATCTTCAAAACTTCATCTGAACTTGGGCCAACAAATTCCCCCTTTTTGATGATGACAAACTCTGTGCTTTTATTGATCAGAGACCCTGTGGAACTTAGCTTAATTATCACACTTTAATTTAACTTATCATTAAGGACCAGGTTTAATCAGGTTATAAATATCACTTTATTATCAGAATACAAAGTAAAGCACAATATCTCTTCCCCCTTTTGGCATCATCGAAAAGTTGCATATTATATGAATCCCAGATGTTAATTATTACTCATGGCCACTGGGGCAACTGCAAGTGAAAACATGATTCAGTTAATCAATAATCAACTTCACAAGAAATTTAGCTATTAAGATCAGAAGTTTCATAGAACAAGAGAAAACAAAGCACATTGTCATTGATTAGGAGGCGTTTCTACAAAACAGACCACAAAAAGAAAAACAAACATCCAACCATGAGCAAAAAAAATAGAGAAAAGTCCCGAATCTGGGTCACTGAGGGGTTTTCTAAACTGGTTCTAGGGCTTAGAGGAACTAGAGGGTTGGGATTGAAGAAGATTAAGCATTGTTTGGAGCATCCCTTCACTCTTTTCCTTTTCCTTTGCTAGCTCAGTTTTGAGGCCATTTCTTTCACTTTCTAGTTCAGCAATGCGAGCCTGGAGCCTAGCAATTTCTGCATCTTTTGTTTCACACTCTAGAACCAATGCCCTAACTTTGCTGTTCGCAGGAGTCTTCAAGGATGAACCAGGTTCAACTGAGGTTACACTTAGCAGATAGTCACAAGCCTGCAGAGTTTTGATTCCAAAGTGCTCTTTGCTGGAGGCCGTCTCCCACTTTTTCAATGGCACATCTAACTTGGCCAAGACAGTTGTCAGTATAAACCTATAAGGTCTGGCATGGGCCTTGGAGCCATTGATGACTCTATCCAGCAGCTTGACAATGAAAGCAGGCCAGTTAATCTGCTTTCCTCTCACAAGACACTCCAGAAGGACCAGGTCCATATAATTTGCAGTGTGCCTTCTCTCCTGTCTGGGCAGCAAACACTTGTTCACAAACTCAAAAAGCACCTTGTGCTCAGGCTTCATCTCACTCTTTTGCACAAATCTAGCCTCAGGCACTTCTTCAGCAGACTTGGTATCACAGAAATTTTTGGTGATTTGGAGAGCAGAAGGGAGAGAATCTAGACAAGGCCACCTTTGCCTAGTATAGTCATCATGGCCCTTACAGGGTATGTCTAGAATTCTGCCCAATTTAGGTGCATCAAACTGCACCTCTACTTCCCTCACCAAGCTTGTAACAACCCTATTCACCACTGTGGCATTTGCCATAAACTCGATCAGCTCTTTCCTTGCTAGCCTGCCATCCAGTTGAAGAACCATGTCCTTCCACCCCTGTGCATTCAGGGCATCAACCAATCTTTTCATGCCTGGCTCCTCCAGGTCTTTCAAAATTCTTCCTTTCAATATCTTTCTCCTGCCAAAAAGGACAAATCCATCCTGTTCTTTTTCAGATTCTTCTTCTTCTTCCTCTCCACTCCATGCTTCTTCTTCTTCAGGAACTTTCACTTGTTTTCCTTTGACTGCAAATCTGGTTCTTTTTGCCAGGGAGGGTTCAGCAGATACAGATTCTGAAGACTTCTTGGTAGAAGTCTTGGATCTCTTTTGTGTAGGAGTGGGAACCTCCTCAGTTGTACCTCTTTCCTGATGGACCAATTCCATCCCCTCCTCCTCTTCTTCTGCAGCCACAGAACTTTCCACAACTTTAGCTTTTCGCTTTTCCTTCTTCTTTATCTTGCTTGCCTCTAAGGCTTTCTGCAACTCAGCCTCACTTTGCTTTACCCCTGCTTCTAGTAGCTTTCACCTTTGGTACTGAAGGGACAGTAGACTTAGGAGATGACACCTTGCTCTTCTTTGTTGGCTTAGAGGCGGTTGGAGCCTTTTGAAAAGAAGCTTTGCGCTTCTTGGGATCATAGCTGGCCCCAACCTTCTTCAGAATGTCAGCCAAGGTTTCTTCCACAGATGAACCAGGTTCATCTTGTTGTTCACTCAGGTGTACAAGGCCTTCAGCAGCCTCCCCAGTTTCGCTTCCCCCTGGCTTGTTGCCACTCTCCTCTATTCCTCCACAAATAGCAAGAATGTTATCTTTCTTTTTCTTTCCCTTTCTACTCGACTCTCCCTCATTTACATCTCTCACAGAACCCACCAACACAAACCTATTGTCCACCTTCTCAACTACATCAGAAAAAACATAGCATGTATTTACCTCCCTAGGGTTTTCTTGATTCTTGTCCGAGTCAGAAGACCCACGTTCTTCTCCATCGCTTGCAGAAACAAACGCTTCAGACTCAGAGCTCGAGTCAGATGATTCCTTTTTAGAGCTCTCCTTTTTCTGGGTGGCTCTCAATTTTTCGTTTAGAGCCATTCTCAGAGCACCAGTAGCCACAGTCTTTCTTGCCAACATTTTCTGCCGGCGAAATCTTGGTTTAGGATCGTCGCTAGGAGGTGCAGATGAGGGTGTGTTAGGAGATACTGGTGGGGGAGTTCCTGGATTTTCTTGAGGAGTAGTCATGGTGAAGAATTTCTGGAGAATTTTGGGGATTTTTGGAGATTTTTAGAGAGAAGGATGATGATTTGAGGTTTAAGGCTTAATGACGGTTATGGACTAGAATGGGAGTATGTGGAGTGTATTTAAAGTGGAGTATGATTAGGTGCAGTAACATCAGCCTTTTTGCAGTGGTCAATCAAGAGTCTAATCCCTTTAAGACTCCGGTCTTTTAGTGATAAATAGGTGACGCTTGGTTTTTAGAAAATAGTCTCGTTTTCTTTAGAATTCTAAGAGAATGAAACTGGTTCAATGCTCAACGGTTATGTCTTTAGGAGTTTGGTTAGAATAGGGCTTCTACTCATAATTGGAATATTTATTTTTCTAATTGTGCAAAGTATAGAAACATACCTGACCTTTTCTCACGAGCATATACTGATAAATCAGGTTCTTCAAGTAGAACTTCTCTTGATTATGCCTCATATATCATAATAGAAAAAACTTTGTAAGAGATCAATGAATTAATATAAACACACGCCACAGGAGTATACTGATTAAAGTATGAGACTGAGTAAGAATTAGTCTAGATATTTAAATAAAGTCAGAACTTCTAACCAAAAATGTGATTTTTTTCAATTGTATTCTGAACTGGTTCCTTTTTAGGTGATATTAGTCATCCCTAATTCCAACCTGTTCCTTTCAAAATTTTCCCTATTCAGTGCTTTGGTGAAGATGTCAGCTATTTGTTTATCAGTAGCACAGAATTCTATTAAGATTAATCCTTTCTCATTATTATCTCTCAAGAACTGGTGTCTAACATCTATGTGCTTGGTCCTTTTATGATGAACAGGGTTCTTTGTCATACTTATAGCACTAGTGTTATCATAAAATATAGGTATGCATCCCACTTCAATTCCAAAATCTACCAATTGTTGTTTAATCCATAGTAATTGAGCACAACAAGAAGCTACAGCTACATACTCAGCTTCAGCAGTAGATAGGGCTACTGAATTTTGCTTCTTGGTAGCCCATGATACAAGACATGAACCAAGGAAGTGTGCCATACCTGAGGTGCTTTTTCTATCCACTAGGAAACCTGCATAGTCAGCACCAGCATATCCTACTAGATTGAAATTACTACCTTTAGAGTACCAAAGACACAATTCAGTAGTGCCTTTCAGATATCTCAATATCCTCTTGACAGCAGTCAAGTGAGACTCTTTTGGATATGCCTGAAAACGAGCACATAGCCCTACACTGAAAATAATGTTAGGTCTACTGGCAGTAAGATACAAGAGTGAACCAATCATACCCCTATACAACTTCTGATCAACTGATGAACCAGGTTCATCAATATCTAATTTAGTGGCAGTTGCAATAGGTGTATTTATTTCTTTAGAATCCTCTATTTAAACTTCTTGATTAGTTCTTTTGTTTACTTCTGCTGATGAATCATGGTTCCATTTTGGCTTTGTTTGATCTGCAACCCTAAGAAGAAGTTAAGCTCACCCATCATGCTCATTTCAAATTCACTTCCCATTAGTTTTGCAAAATCTTTGCTTAGCTTGTCAGTGGTGGCCCCAAAGATTATGTCATCAACATAAATTTGTACAACAAGAAGGTCCTTACCTTTTTTCCTTAAGAATATGGTACTATCTATTTTACCTCTCTTGTACCCATGCTCCAGTAGGAACTTTGACAGTCTTTCATACCATGCTCTTGGTGCCTGTTTGAGTCCATAAAGAGCTTTGTCTAGCTTGTACACATGTTCAGGATATTCTTTGCTTTCAAACCCTGGGGGTTATTTCACAAACACTTCTTCCTTTAAGTAGCCATTTAGGAAGGCACTTTTGACATCCATTTGATGAAGAGTGAATTCCATATGTGCTGCAAAGGCTATGAGAAGTCTGATTGCCTCTAGTCTTGCAACTGGAGCAAATGTCTCATCATAGTCTATTCCTTCCTCTTGGCTGTAACCTTGGACCACCAACCTTGCCTTGTTCCTTGTGACAGTTCCATCTTCATCCAGTTTGTTCCTAAAGACCCATTTAGTACCAATGACTGATCTGCCCTTGGGTCTTGGAACTAGGTGCCAAACTTGACTTCTTTCAAACTGGTTTAGTTCATCCTGCATTGCATTCACCCAATCTGCATCCTGCAAAGCCTCAAAAATACTTTTAGGTTCAATGATAGATAAGAAAGAATCAAAGCACACAGATTCTTTAATTGTGATCTGGTTTTGACTCCAGATGTTGAATCAGTGAGAATGTTCTCAATGGGATGAGAACTTTGATACTTGTGAGGTTTCACAACCAACTGGCTTCTGCTGAATATTTCAGCCATTTGCTGAGGAACAGGTTCATGAACAGGTTCCTTCAAGGAGTTTATTTTAAAACCTCTTTGATTTCTTCCCCCTGTCAGATTGCCCTGTAAGGAAGAACCTGGTCCATCACATGTTCCTTCTGTAGGTGTCACTTTGACTTGAGCTAATGCTTCAGCAAAGTCTTTGACCAGTCCAATGGCTTCATCTTCATGTTCCTGTCTCTCAGAAAGAATGTTAGTTTCATCAAATACTACATGCACACTCTCTTCTACACATAGAGTTCTTTTATTAAATAGTTTATAATCTTTACTATGTGAAGAATATCCCAAGAATACTCCCTTATCACTTCTGGGATCAAACTTTCCTAGGGAGTCTCTTCCATTATTATGCACATAGCACTTGCAACCAAATGCCCTAAGATGGGATATATTTGGTTTTCTCCCTTTAAGTAACTCATAGGGAGTCTTCTCTACTAGAGGTCTGGTCATGCATCTATTTATGATGTAACATGTAGTGCTTACAGCCTCTGCCCAGAAGCTGTGAGACAATTTGCTAGATAGTAACATTGTTCTAGCCATATCCTCAAGAGTTCGGTTTTTCCTTTCAACTACTCCATTTTGTTGTGGAGTCCTAGGTGCAGAGAAGTTGTGATCTATGCCATTTTCATCACAGAACTCAGCAAACTTAAAGTTTTCAAACTCAGTTCCATGATCAAACATAATGGATGCAAGTTGATTTCCTAATTGTTTCTGAGTTTTCCTAACAAATGCAGAAAACATGTCAAATGCTTCATCTTTGGAAGTTAGAAATAAAACCCAGGTGAATCTAGAATAGTCATCAACTAGCACCATTACATACTTCTTTCCACCTCTGCTCATGGTTCTCATTGGACCACATAGATCCATATGAACCAGCTCCAACGTCTTGGACGAACTTACCATTTTCTTGGATTTGAAGGATGACCTTACCTGCTTCCC
>NW_017671497.1:27931-35513 GCF_001879085.1 Nicotiana attenuata
GCGGCGATTTCCGGCCGGCGGCGGACGGTGGCAAGAGGGTGGAGATACGGCGGGGTACGGTGAGGTACGGTGAGGTACGGTGGTGGTGTTACAGTTGTACGAGGAAGATGATAAGTGTTCTTGAGTTCATACAATTTTTCGGACACTTTTATTAAACCCCTTGGACTAATGAGGACCGTTAGATGATGGGGAACGGAGGGCCACGATTAATTGGTCTAACATTATTTCAAAACGACGTAGTTTCTCCCCTATACTACGTCGTTTTAAGAGCTTTTGGACCGGGCAGTTGGGCTAGTTTTGGACAGGTTTCAAGTGTGCAAATTTTGGGCTTTGATTTGGGCTGGGGTGAATTTAGCCCAAATTCCTTTTTTTTGATTTTGTTTTCTTGCTTTTGTATTCTATTTATTTATTTATTTATTTTGGTATTTTAGTATTTATTTATTTTTTCTGGTTTTATAAAAATGCTAGAACAAAACAAAGACTCAATTAAGCTATTTAAACTTCCTAAAATTACTTAAAAAACTCTATTTAGAAATAAAACGCAACAATTAACAATTAAGAGCGCAACAGCCTATTTTTTGCAAGTTTTCTTTAAACTTTATTCTAAATCTAATTAATACCTAATTAATACTAAATTTGTAAAAATAAAAATCCCTAAATGCATGTGCGTATTTTCCTGTATTTTCATATTAAAATGCAACCAATTAACATCAAAATTCACACAAAAATTCACAAAAATTGTAAAATAATAAAGAAATCAATTATTTGAAACTTTTGGAATTAATTTGCTTAGGGCAAAAATTACGTGCTCACAGTATCAGAGCGAGGTTCAAGACAGGTTCATCTTGGCGGGTTCAGTTCTAGTTGCAACCTATTTGACGATAATCGTGATTTTTATATGAGAAATTTGACCGGTGTGCTACGCACGTTGAGACAAACTTTGCGGTTGAGATTTGGAGATGCGACCTGTTGAAGGCTATATGTGAAGAAGGTGGATCAAATTTATTTTGTCAGAAAATTCAGGCCAAGTGGGAGAATTGTTAGGTGTTTGTCCAGATTTTCTTACCATAATTGGTTTTCCTATCTCACGAAGGAAAGAACAACATATTTACTATGATTGAGCTTTTCTTTTCCTAGAAGGAAAATATAATTCTTCCATATTTGGCTAGTCCCTTTTCTTGTAGGAAATGTTTGAACTTCTATAAATTGAGGATCCTTCCTTCTCATTCAGTGGCATCCACAATTTAGCCATAGGAGGTTTGAGAGTTCAGTGGCATCCACAATTTAGCCATAGGAGGTTTGAGAGTCGTGTTTAGGGGGGGGGGGGGGGGACTTTATGGGACAGGTGTTAATGTGTCGCTTGCGTTTGCCTCTTCTTGAGGTTGTTCTCTCGATATTTTATACTTTCTTTTTATATAGTGGATTGCTCATCTCCACCGTGGATGTAGGTCATTTGACCGAACCACGTTAAATATTTGTGTCTCTTTTGATATATTTCACTATGTTGTATGATTTATCGTCGTTCAAGGCTTATTTTGCTAGCTACCGCATGACACCTGATTTTTTCGGTCCTAACAATATATAGGAATAGCTAACAATACAGTTTTACATAACACGTGAATAGTTTGGTCTAACAGCTAACAATCTGTTAAATTTGTAAAGATTAATAGGTAGATGGACCGTTAAATGTGTGTTTAACTATCTTATTGACTCGAGTCAGAATTTGTTAATAGTTGAGGGACTAAAGCACAAATTTCCTAGTAATTTATCTTAGCGAGATATATCGGGGGTTGGTCAGCGCATTTGTCATAATTTTATTATTTGTTTTATTTTGTAAGAGAACTTTATTAATAACGACATATGCTAATGATCAAATGTCCAAGTCAATTACTCAATTTTAATGTTCACGATTTTCAATTAGAAGAATTTACTGTTTAAGACCTTAATTTGAAATATCGATCTGTTCAACAGAAAAAAAATGTGGGTTCACAAAATATTCTAAATGTCTTTATACTTTCAAATATGTATATCCACAACTTCCACATGCTTTATATACATCATAAACTTTACTATATTTAACCATTTTCTTGTCACACATTTTTTACTTGTTCTGCACTATCTCAATGTACAACTTTTGGGAGGAAAAAGAATTTTATAAGGAAAAGGCTTTTCACAAAACGTTTATGTGTTTGAATAATTGTTTTTTTTTAAATTAAATTTACGAATGCCTTGTGTGATCACTTCAAAATGCAGATCCTTGGAAACACCTATATAAAACTTCTTATTGGAGATAAAAAAATCCCGTTTGGAATAAAAGAAGGCGAAAAAGTTGATAAAGTTTGAATTCGAAGTAAATCTATAAGGAACCATCTTGGGTTAGAGAGATACGGAGGGAGAGAGAAAAAAAGCTTCTACCTTCTGTCTTTGGAAAAACTGAACTAAAATGAAAATGTTCAATTACACATACACTATATGGGCCAAAAGCTAAACCGACCCAATGACTGAAATAAACGAGTTCATAAATACAGCTGTGGGCTTCTGGGCCCAATACAAAAGAAGTAAAGGAAAAGATAGGAGGCCCAACTAAGTAACATTCTCCTTATACAACTTAACACCCCCCGGCAAGTTGGAGGGTGAAATAACCCCCAACTTGCGAAGATGAAGATGATGGACAGCCCCAACCCAAAGGCTTGGTGAACATGTCAGCCAATTGAGTGGCACTGGAAGTGTGAAGCAACTGAAGCAGCCCCTCATTTAGCTTGGTGCGAACAAAATGGCAGTCCAACTCAATATGCTTGGTGCGTTCCTGGAAGACAAGATTCTTGGCAATGTGAATGGTAGCCTGATTATCACAAAACAAACGAACAGGAGAAGAAAGAAAAATGCCAAAGTCAGAAAGAAGTCTACAAATCTAAACAATCTCAGCAGTGGCCTTGCTCATGGACCTATATTCAGCTCAGCAGAGGACAACGACACTACAGATTATTTCTTGGATTTCCAACCCACAAGACTGCCACCCAGTAATATGCAAAACCCACCAACAGATTTCCTACTATCCAGGAAAGCACCCCAATCACTATCACAATAAACACTAAGAGATAGATCAGAAGAGTCGTTATAGTAGATACTAAAATCAGGAGTACCCTTAAGGTACCAGAGTAACCGTAAGGTAGCTTGATGTGAGGAATGCAAGGTTTCTGCATAAACTGGCTTAAATGCTGTACTGCAAAATAAATGTCAGGCCTGGTATGTATTAAGAAATTGATCTTACCCACAAGACACCTGTAAGTCTCTGGGTTAGGCAAGGGATCACCACAATCTGCCTTAAATTTCTCATGCATTTCAAGAGGAGACACCACAAAAGAACAATCAGAAGAGTGAAACTCTGAAAGCAAATCATGGACAAACTTTTTCTGATGAAGTAATACACCATTCTCAGAATACAAAACCTCAATACCCAAGAAATAATTGAGTTTTCCTAGGTCTTTAATCTTAAATTGATCATGGAGAAAGGCTTTGACAGCAACAACTTCACACAAATCAGTCCCAATAATTATAATATCATCAACATAGACTACTAAAATTACCAAATCATCACCAGAACCCTTAGTAAACATGGATTAATCATTTAGGGAATGCACATACCCTCTAGAAGACAAAGACTGAGACAATTTGGCATACCATTGCCTTGATGCTTGTCTTAAACCATATAAGGATTTCTTTAGTTTGCAAACCAGAGAAGTAGAAGAAAATTGGGATGGAACAGCTTGTGTGGAAGAAGAAACAGATAGACCAGGTAGAATTTTCATAAACACTTCTTCATCTAAATCCCCATATAGAAAAGCATTATTAACATCTAGTTGAAACAAAGGCCAATTTCGTTTAACAGCTACAACAACTAATGTTTTCACAATGGACAATTTAACAACATGAGAAATTTTCATGAAAATCTATGCCCTCAACTTGTATGTCACCCCTCACCACAAGTCTAGCTTTATATCTTTCTATATTCCCATCAACTTTGTACTTAATTCTATATAACCATATGCAACCAATTGGTTTCTTGCCTTTGGGTAATTCAACTATATCCCAAGGTTCCATTTGCCTCCAATGCCTCAAACTCTTTTCTCATAGCTTCCTACCACTCAGGGACAGCTGCAGCTTGAGAATAGGTATTTGGCTCAAAGACATGAGGTTCACTAGAGGTAGTTGTAATAGATGAATTTGCAGATCTGGAGCAAGTAGATGGGATTGTGCAAATATAATTCTGCAAGTAAGTAGGAGGATTATGAGGTCTAGAGGATCTCCATAAAGGAGGAAAATCATATTCATGGTTGTAAGGAGGAAGGGCAAATTCAAGTTGGGGAAAAGAAGTTAAATCAGATTCAAAGTTGTAAGGAGGAAAGGCAGATTCAGGTT
Source organism: Nicotiana attenuata (assembly GCF_001879085.1). Classification (NCBI taxonomy): domain Eukaryota; kingdom Viridiplantae; phylum Streptophyta; class Magnoliopsida; order Solanales; family Solanaceae; genus Nicotiana; species Nicotiana attenuata. Next base: position 32,351 of record NW_017671497.1, read on the forward strand.
GTGGAGAAGAAGGTAAATTAGGAGAAGAAGAAGAGTCAGGAGAGGAGAATGAAATATCCCCAGGCACTGTAGGAGCAGGGGAAATGCCAGGATTAGGAAAGGGATTAGGCACTTCAGGTTGTATAGGGGAGAAGTAATCATGAGATGAAGTAGAAGTTTGCTTATTAGTGTAATCAAAACATGCAGAAAATGGAAAATTAGTCATAGTAGGAGAAACAGAATCACATTTAAGAAAAGGAAATATATCTTCATGAAATACAACATCTCTAGAAACAAAACAGCTTCTATTCTGCAAGTCATATAACTTGCAGGCTTTCTTTCCAAAGGGATATCCTAAAAATACACAAGGAATAGCTCTAGGTTGTAGCTTATCTCTATGAGGTTTTGGAACAGTGGAATACCACAAGTAACCAAAAGCTCTAAGATTGGAGTAAGTTGGGAGCTTGTTATACAGGACCTCATATGGGCTTTTGTCCTTTAAGACACTAGAAGGAAATCTATTAATCAAGTATGTTGCAGTTAAGACACGATCTCCCCAAAATCTAATGGGCAGGCCAGATTAGAAAAGAAGGGCTCTGGCAGTCTTCAGAAGATATCTGTGTTTCCTTTCCACAACTCTATTCTATTGTGGTGTATGAGGACAAGTGGTCTGATGTAAAATTTCCTTTTCAGAAAAGAATTTGGACCCCACAGTGCTGGATCCTAATTCTAGGGCATTATCACTCCTTACAGTTTGAACCTTCAATTGAAATTGGGTTTCAGTCATAGCAATAAAGGCTTTTAGAAGGTCAAAGGCATTGCTCTTGGCTCCCATCAGATGGGTCCAAGTGGCTCTTGAAAAGTCATCAGCAATGGTTATAAAATATCTGGACCCTGTATATGTAGGTGAATGATAGAGTCCCCAGGTATCAATATGTATTAACTGGAAAGGTTTGGTGGTTTGGATACTGCTACCAAGAAAAGGTAATCTAGTTTGCCTGGCTAGAGGGCATATTGGGCAAGAAAAGGATTGCTTAGAAGACAACAGTAACCTAAGCTTATGAATATGTTTCATTCTAGAAAAAGAAACATGCCCAAGTCTATAATGCCAAACCACATCCATTTTATTTATGTCATTCAAATTTACATCAGTAGTCACATGTCTTTCATAAGAAGCAGCAACATTTACATTTGTAATAGCCTTTACAACTTTATTTGTTTCAGGTAAAGCACAGACAGGAGAAACAAAAGAAGAATTATCAATATAAGAAGAGATGGATGTGGCACTGTCAGAAGCAACAGGAGGTAGGAGAAGCTTGTAGAGATTGTGATCCAGTTTACCAAGAACCAGAGGCATCTTCAAAGAAGGGGCATGTATAGCGCAAAGAGTTCTGGTAAACAGAACAATTCCGTTGTATTGATCTAGCAATTTATGAACAGATATGAGATTATATTGGAAAGAAGGAACATAAAGAACATGATGAATTGTGAAATTTGGGAATAAATTCAAAGATCCCACTAAATGAACTTTCACTTTATAGCCATTAGGAAGAGAAACTAGACAAGGCACAAGTAGAATTTGTAAGTCAAAGAGAGGTCCTTATGTGAGGTCATATGATCAGATGCTCCAGAATCTATAATCCAAACAAAACTATCTACTCGTGATAACATACATGACTTGAGCAAAATACTTTCTGATAACAGCTTACCAACAAAATTAGCAGAAGCCATAAGAGTGGGAGTAGATGAGGAATCAGCAGAAACACGGGATTGATGTAGCAACATCAATCTGGGAGAATTGATCTTGTGTGAGACCAGGAACTATTGAACAGTACCAGATTCAGAAGATTTGACAGACTCAGAACCCATATTAGAAACCACATTAGCAGGAGGACCAGGAGAATTGACTTCAACATGAGCTGCAGTCTTTGTACTTCCAGACTACTTTGTAAATTTGAAATTAGGAGGATACCCAAGCAGCTTGTAACACTTATCAATAGTATGAAATGGTTTCTTACAATACTTACACACAGGTGATTTCTGAGCATCAAAATTGACTCTGGAGGGAAACCTTTATTTGGACACCCCAGCATTGAAAGAAGCAGATGTAGGGAGAAACTGAGGAGAGGTAGAAACCTGCCTCTACTTCTCATCTGACAACAAGATACTGTAGACAGTGCTCACAGAAGGGAATGGTTTAATCATAAAGATGTTACTCCTAGTTTGCACATATGTGTCATTGAGACCCATCAAAAATTGATACACCTTTTGGACATCATCATCCTTCTGATAATCAGATTTAAAACCACAGTTGCTGCAAGACCTGACTCTACTAATTGACAAAGCATCAATTTCATCCCATAATTGCTTTATCTTATTAAAATAGGAGGCAATATCAAGAGAGCCTTGAGAGATGTGAGCTAATTCCTTTTTAAGCTCAAATAGTCTTGCAGCATCTGCCTGACCATATCTTTCCTCCAACTCACTCCAAATATCTTTGGCAAGTTTAGAGTACTCAACACTACGAGCAATGTCTTTGGACAAGGAGTTGGTTAACCATGAGACGGCTAAATCGTTACACCTCTGCCACTATCTCGCCAAGGGAGAACTGTCAGGAGGTTTAACTGAGGATCCATTTATGAAATCTAATTTATTTCTAACAGACAAGGCTACAAAAATAGTTCGTCTCCAACTCTCATACCCAGCTGTTTGATACCCAATTTTTTCCTCATATATTTTTTAATGCATATCCACTTTCAAAATAATGCATGAGCATCAACCAGTATTTTTCATAATTTTTCTGTACTTTTAAAAGAATTTTTATATTTATTCTAGCATTTTAGCATATAAATAATTACTAATTGCATTACAAATAATTTTATGATAACTTTATTTGCATAACTTTATCATTTTACATTTATACTAAGCTGTGATTATTTCATGAATAGCCATATGTACATGTAAGGGTTATAATTGCAATAACTTTGCAATAATAGCCCATGCGTGCATAAATACTTTATTTTCCAAGAAAATAACCTTTTATATTTTTATAATACTAACTAATTATTTTAAATTATTTTCACGCATAAATGATATTTTTATCATTTATAAATTATTTTATTAATAAATTGGGTATTTAACAAATAGCCCCTTCAATTATATCTAAATTCGGACCCCCCCCCCC
>NW_017671497.1:35533-90577 GCF_001879085.1 Nicotiana attenuata
ATGCAAATTAACCCAAGCCCAATCCCCCCCAGCCCAAATCAAATAATCTCTACCCGGCTCAAACCTCCTCTAATTGTGGCCGTTGATCTCTGAGATCAACAGTCCACATTACCCCTTTCCTTTTTTAAACAAACAACCCCCCAAACCCTACCCATTCTCCAGAGACCGCCGCCCCCAAATGCTCACGTCCTCTCTTCTCTCTCAGACACCCCAAACCCTAGAAGCACCGTCACCCCAAAATCTCCAAACCCCTTCGATTCCTGACCATATATGAGGTTATTTGGTGTTTTGCTACCCTATCTAACCTGCTACCTCTACTGTTGTTCGATTCTTGCTGTTTTCTGAGGGAATCTTGAAGAAATCCGACTCAGAGTCGACCTAGGCTCGTCGTTTATATTATGAACCCGCCCTGTGTTCATCAATGTTTGTGAGTACCATTAATTTTGTGGTTGTGGTTAGATTTTTCCTTTACCCTGCCCCCTTTTCTCAAAACCCTCATCTTTTCAACTTGAGTCTGTTCAGATCCTTGTAGATCTGGTGCGATTTTGAGTTTATCCAGCAGTTTTCTTCAAAAAATCTCTTGTTCTCTCTATCGTTAATCGATTTTAACATCCCTCTAGATTAGGGTTTCGCTTCCTTTGTGTTTGCTGTTCAGATCTCTGTAGATTTGAAACGATTTCGAGTTTCTATAGCATTTTTCTTTAAAGATTTTCTGTTTTTCTTACTGTTAATCGATCCTAATGTTTTCTAAGAATTAGGGTTTCACTTCGTCCGTTTCTGCAAAACTTTTCTAAAGATTCCTATATGTTTGATTATCTTTTTCTACTGATTCTTTCATGACTATGTTTCAGTCTTTAGTTTGTTTGATTATTTCATTGTTCGCTTCAATATTTGCCTGTTATTCTTGAGTAATTGATTGATTATCTAAACTGTCTAGGGTTTGAAATTGCTTTGTTTTACTGAGGTAATTACTTCCTGTAATTTTGTCTACTTTCCTTATTTGGGACTCCTAATTGGCACTACTTGCTTTAATTATTCCTATTAAGCTTAATTTAGGGGGGCTGATTGTCTTACCAACCCCAGATTGGTCTCTAATTTACTTATTTTACCTTATTTATGTGACTAATTGCCTTGTTACTTGCCAAATTTTTGGTGGTCTGACTCTAATCAGCTATCAGACTTATCACTTACCTTGTTTAAACCTCAATTCCGAGTTATTTTTGGATATAACTCCATGATTTTCGCCTATTGATTGGCCCTGTCAAGCCTAATTGATGAATGATTGTTTTCTTTTCCTTATTTGCAAACTTTTAAACTGCTTTACCTTATTTACTTTACTCCACTCAATGCTATGTAAACCTTACTCTGTTTTTAAACACACACACACACACATACATAGAGAAACACACACAAAATCTCTTGTTCTTATTCACAATATCCTCCATCACAATCTTCCTATTTTCTCTGTTTGCTGCACTGTCTAGCCAGCTGAAAGTTAAGGCTAGACCCTGGAATCCTGTTTGCTTCACTCTTCTATTGTTATCTCTTAACTGGTATGCCTCAACTTCTGCTATCATTCAAACTTCTATGTGATTAAATCTGTGTGCTTCCTGTCATCAGCATGTCTATTTCTGTCTAATTAGACCTATGTGTTTCATGTTGTTACTCTTAATCAACATGCCTACTTCCATCTAATTAGATCCATGTGCTTCCTATTTTCTGATCCTAATCCGCATGACCTATGTGTTTCCTGTTTTCAGCATATCTACATGTTTGCTTATATGTAAATTAGACCTATGTCTACTTGTTTCTCAACTAACATATTCTTCTGTCCTGTTTAAGTGTTCACCTCTAACAGACTTCTGATTTCCATGCTCCCAACCCTTGCTCCCCCTTTATGTATGACTGTCTGATTGGTAATCTGATCCCAGCATGCCATCTCTTTGTTTAATACATGTCCATATTCCCACCTAGTAACAACTAGTAAACTAAATCGAATCTAGACTTTGCTTGAAGTGGTTGTGCTCCTGTTTCTGTCTACTGTTTGATTGCTAGGGGTTTTTGTTTGAATTCTAAGTGTTAAATGACTCTGTTTGTTCCTATTTACCCCCTCCTGAAGATCGCAAACTGTTTTCTTAAAACTATCTCCTATTTCAACTCCTACTCTTAAAATATCTAGGGTCCTGCCCCTCCAGTGTGAGCACTACCTGGGAGTCCATGAGACTCCTCTGAACTCTGACACACTGGGGCTGGCTTTTCCGAAACTGGCTCACAAAACTGTTTCTTGCAAAGGTTTCCTAGTGTGAGCATTGCCTGGGGTCCCTGAGGCCCTTGGGAACTTTGACACACCTGAAGACCATTGGGTGTACTATGAGAATATTGGCAGGTCTCAGACTTGGTTGAAGGCCTGGCTTCCAGGATTACTTTTGGGCCTATCCAGGCTCCCTATAGTATAGCAGTTTCATTCTGAAATTCATTTATATTTGGTTTGTAATAATAATTCCTTGTAAGACCGATATTGGGGTTAATAATAAAACCGGGAGGGATTCTTATACATATTTTGTTGGGAACACGTAGAAATCATGCTTATAGGTTGCTGTGATGTTTGTTTACTTATGTGCATTAGAAACCATGCCTGTAGGACTCATCTAATTCCTTATATCCTGAATTTTCATCCTTCACATCATTAGGAAACCTGCTTCTAAATCGTTTTTCAATTTTGCATCGATAATCATGTCTTCAAAACCTTCGTGTGTGCACTAGAAATCATGTTTCTAGGAATTCCCTTGATTAAGTCCGTTTGGCAATTGATTGATGCTTTACTCGCCTAGATATCATGCCTATAAGGTTTTAAAACAGTTCCTGCATTTAGATATCATGCCTATAAGGTTTTAAATCAGTTCCTGCATTTAGATACCATGTCTAAAGGTTGTAAAATCAGTTCTACATTCTAGAAACCATGCCAATAAGATTGAAATCATTTTTGCATTTAGATACCATGCCTATAAGGTTTTAAATTAGTTCCTGCACTTAGAAAGCATGCCTATAGGGTCTAAGCAGATAAATCTGTCTATTTAAACTAATCACTGATTTATAATACGTTAGATACCATGCCTATAGGATCTTGCCGATCATCACTTAGGCAAGCCTGTAGGTTAATTAAATTCTCGGTCTAAAACTGTATTTGTTTGACTGCTCATAAATTGCCCAGATTCGGTAGGTAATAAAATCAGTAGGCAAACTGATTAAGTATTTACTGCCCCGCTTTAATAAGACTGTTGTATATGTTGTGCTCATCTAGATATCCTGCTATAGGACTTTTGAATCATTTAAAACTATTTGTTTGAGGCGTGCAATTGTTTGTCCACTTGTGGAGGTAAATATGAGCCTTTAATTGCATCTTCATGTGATAGTCCTATCTGACTTTTGTTTGTCGCTTAGTTTTCTCCTTTTTAAACAACATAGGCGAGTCTAGAACTTCCTTAAATAGAGGTCCTAAACACCTCCAGGGCCACAGGCAAGGGACGAGTAATGCACGCATAAGGCACGTACTGGATACTATTAGAACGCTTAGGTAACACTAATGAAGGGGAGGGTAATCGGGTAGTAAAGGATATGATGACATGTGCGCTAATGCTACGCGTAACACCTTTATTTGAGGAAAGTTTACCGAGTATTGCACAGAAGTGATTCTATAGGCTAAAAAACCTAGGACCCCCCTTTACTCCTCGTTTTAGAAATAATCTCTATTCGTTTAATTTGCTTTGCTTGTTTTTAAGACTAATTCACCTAATTCGAGTTTGGCCGGGACCCACCGTTGTGGACCTCAAGGGGTGCCTAACACCTTCCCCCTCAAGGTTATTTCGAGCCCTTACCCAATCTCTGGTTATTCAAACCGGTTTATGAGTTATTTGCTTTAGGTGCCCTAACGCACCTTAAATCCGTTAGGTGGCGACTCTTCAAATTCCATACCCAATTCCCAAAAGGAAAAGAGTTATCCCAAAGAAATATCGAAACCCGGACTACACGAGGAAAAAGGGGGCGCGACACGTCAGATGGATGTACATAGAGACATGGGTGAGTATAGTCGTCCTCATGAAACAGAACGAGAAGACGTTATCACGACCCGAATTTCCCACCGTCGGGACCATGATGGCGCCTAACATCGCACTCGCTAGGCAAGCCAACGTTAGAGTTATAATCACCTTTTTCCTTTACTTGTTATAATTAAAACTAAACAAAGCTAAATCAACAGAATTAAATGCGGAAGAACATAATTAACTAATCATCTTTATACTATTAATAGAAAAACCGAAACAGTCACCACCCAGAAACTGGTGTCACAATTCACGATCTTTCTACAGATTACGACAGATACTTGTCTGAAAGAAAAGAATACATCTGTCTTGAAAGTAAATAAAACAGAGATATAGAATATAGGAGGGGACGCCAGGGCCTGTCGGACGCCTGCAGGACTACCTTTGGTCTCCTGACTGAAGTATCAGCAACCGACCTCTCGATCAGCCACTACCAGCTCCGAAATCTACACAGAAAGTGCATAGTGCAATATCAGTACAACCGACCCCATGCACTGGTAAGTGCTGAGCCTAACCTCGACGAAGTAGTGACGAGGCTACGATGGGGCATAAACAATATATCCTGCGATAGTTTATAATAAAGCAAGAAGAAAGTACAGAATGAAATTGGACAGAAACTTGCATTAAATAAATACGGAACCCAGTCTTTCTACCAATACTCTGCTATAACCAATCCTTAAGGGAGTTTCAACACCACAATAATGAATCTCAGCAGAAGAAGAATACATAGATGACAAATGATGCGGCGCGCATCCCGAACCCACCAAATAATCAATAACAAAATGAACATTTACCCTTATTACTCCTTGTTGCGGCGTGCAACCCGATCCCACCAGTCAACCCTTATTACTCCTCAATATATCACCCTTATTCCTCCTGTTGCGGCGTACAACCCAATCCCACATGTCCATCCTTATTACTCCTTGTTGCGGTGCGCAACCCGATCCCACCAGACAATCACATTTCACCCTTATTTCTCCTGTTGCGGCGTGCAACCCTATCCCACCACATCAGTACCAATCACAAAATAAGAACAAGTATTTCACAAGTTAACTCAAATCCTCCACAACATTTATACCTCAAACCAAACCAATGGAAGATCACTACAATTATGAAACTTCATCAGTTAATACTACACAACGAGACCAACCAAAGTGTACCATGAAGCACCAATAAACCAACGTAAACCAACGGTGTGATATAATGAAACTACGGAACAATTACTAACGTCAATAGAGAAAATAACATTTAACAAGAAGCAATTAAACATGGAAGCATCAATAAGCAAGTAGCAGTTAAGATAGGAAAGCAATATATAAGGAAACAGGGAAGGGAACAGGCTAAACAGAAAATTTGGCGACGCATAGGTGCTCGTCAGCACACCTATACGACACACACATGGAATTTCACATAGCAAGTAAGTCGGGGATCCCTAATCCCTCGACTCAAGGTTAGACCAAACACTTACCTCAAGCCAACGGGTACCTCATAGCTCAAATACCGCTTTACCTCTTGATTCCACTTTCAATCCACTCGTATCTAGCCATAATCAACTTAATAACATCAATTAACGCTAAAGAAATAAATTCCAATGCATAATTATAGATTCCCCAACATTTTCCCCAAAAAGTCAAAAATTGACCCCCGGCCCACTTGGTCAAAACCCGAAATTCGGACCAAAACTCGATTACCCATTCACCCCCGAGCCCGGATATACAATTGATTTTGGAATCCGGTCTCAATTTGAGGTCTAAATTCCCAAATTTTGAAATTCCTAAGTTCTACCCAAAAACACCCAATTCCACCATGAAAAACCCTAGATTCTAGGATGAAATTTTGTAAAATGATGAAATAGATTGAAACAATGAGTTAAGAATCATTTACCATAATTTGGGGAAGAACTTGCCCTAGGAAAATCGCCTCTTGAAGCTTAGGATTTGAAAAATGGGAGAATGAATGAAAAATCCCGTCTAAGACCCTTTTACTCAGTTGCAGATGTCGCAATTGTGACCTGAGCTTCGCAAATGCGAAGGAGCCATCAATGCAAAGCCCTTCACAGTCCTGCTGCCATCGCTAATGTGAAGAAATTTTTGCATTTGCAAACACTGTTCATCGCAAATGCGAGTAGAAGATCGCATTTGCGATCATACCCCTTCCCAGACTCCCTTCGCAATTGCGAAGATTTGTTCGCATTTACGAACTCTGCTGGCCCTGGACTTTTTCGCAATTGTGATAAAGACCTCACAATCGCCATGCCTGCCTCGCATTTGCGAAGCCTGATCTCACAATTATGATATCAGAGGCCTGCAACAGACACCAGATACACCAGCAAATCTCTAAGTTCCAAAATCACTCCGTAGCCTATCCAAAACTCACCCGAGCCCTCGGGGCTCCGAACCAAACATGCACACAAGTCTTAAAACATCATACGAACTTGCTCATGCGATCAAATCGCCAAAATAACACCTAGAACTATGAATTTAGCACCAAATTGTATGAAATTTTCAAGATAGTTTCTAAACTTCTATTTTATCAACCACAGGTTCGAATCACGTCAAAATCAGTTCCGTTTTTCACCAAATTTCATAGATAAGGTTTAAATAACATAACGGACCTGTACCAGGCTCCGGAACCAAAATACGGGCCCGATGCCAACAAAATCAAATCTTTTAAATTATTGCATTTTCAATATTATCAATTTCCTTCAAAAATTTATTTCTCGGGTTAGGGACCTCAGAATTCAATTCTGGGCATATGGCCAGGTCGTATATTTTATTACGGAGACTTCGGGACCGTCGCAATACGGGTTCGGATCTGTTTACCCAAAACGTTGACCGAAGTCAACAAAAATCAACCTTCTAGGCCAAAAATCATCATTTCTTAAATTTTTCACATAGGGACTTTCCCGATACACGCCCAGACTGTGCACGCAAATCCAGGAGAGTTAAAATGAGGATTTCAAGGCCTCGGGACACGGAATCAGATTCTAAAACAGAAGATGACCCTTTGGGTCATCACATATATGGTGGGATCGGAATGCGCGCCGCATTATTTGTTATCTATGTATCCTTCTTCTTTTGAGATTCATTATTGTGGTGTTGAAACTCTCTTAAGGATTGGTTATAGTTGAGTATTGGTAGAAAGACTGGGTCCCGTGTTTATTTAATGCTAGTTTCTGTCCTATTTCATTCCGTATTTTCTTCTTGCTTTATTACAAAATGTTGCAGGATATATCTATGCCCCGCGATAGCCTCGTCACTACTTCGTCGAGGTTAGGCTCGGCACTTACCAGTACATGGGGTCGGTGGTACTGATACTGCACTCTGCACTTTCTGTGCAGATTTCAAAGTTGGTAGTGGCTGATCGAGAGGTCGGTTACTAATACTTCAGTCAGAAGACCCAAGGTAGTCCTGTAGGCATCCGTAGGCCCTGGCGTCCCCTCCTACTTACCATATCTCTGTTTTATTTACTTTCGAGAATGATGTATTCTTTTCTTTCAGACCAGTATTTGTAGTAACCTTTAGAAAGTTCGTGAGTTGTGACACCAGTTTCTGGGTGGTGACTGTTTCGATTTTTCTATTAATAGTATAAAGATGATCAGTTAATTATGTTCTTCCGCATTTAATTCTGTTGATTTAGCTTTGTTTAGTTTTAATTATAACAAGTAAAGGAAAAAGGTGATCATAACTCTAACGTTGGCTTGCCTAGCGAGTGCGATGTTAGGCGCTATCACGGTCCCGACAGTGGGAAATTCGGGTCGTGACACCTACCCTGATAGGGTAAAGAGGATATTTCTGATATATTCTCGGCTCAAGAAGATGAAAAGAGATAATAGAATAGTAACAATAATAGAGGCCAGAAAGATAGTACCAGCAACCTAAGAATAAAAAAATAGATGGAAAAAGCAATATCAATAAACAATAACAATGACAAGGTACTACGAAATCGGAGCGAAAGAAAAAGTATGAACACAATATTAACCACTATTAGTCCAAGACAAGATACTATCAAACTAGCCTTACACCCAGTACAAAGTAGAAAAATGCTCAACTACCTCCCGACCTTCAACCCTAATGCTCGACCTACACACCTTTCTATCAAGGATCATGTCATCGGTATGCTGAAGCTGCGCTATGTCCTGCCTGATCACCTCTCCCTATACTTCTTTGGTTGCCCTTTACCTCTTCTCATACCCACCAAAGCCAACAGCTCACATTTCCTTATCGGAGCATCTAGACTTTTTCCCTGCACGTGCCCGAACCAGCTAAGTCTCGCTTCCCGTGTTTTGTCTTCCATGGGGGCCATGACCACCTTCACCCGAATATCTTCATTCCTAATCTTATCTAACCTAGTGTACCTGCACACTCATCTTAACATCCTCATCGCTGCTACTTCCATCTTCTGAATATAAGAATTCTTGATTGGCCAATACTCTGACTTGTATAACATTGGCGGTCTAACCAACGCTCTATAAAACTTACCTTTAAGTTTTGGTGACACATTTTTGTCACACAAGACGCCAGATGATAACCTTTATTTCATCCATCCCACCCACATACGGTGCGTGATAATCTCCCCATTCCCCTGGATAACTGACCCAAGATACTTAAAACTTTCTCTCTTGGGAATGACTTGTGAATCAAGCCTCACTTCCATGTCCGCTTCCCCCGTCATGTCGCTGAACTTGCACTCCAAGTATTTTGTCTTAGTTATGCTCAACTTGAAACCTTTAGACTCAAGGATCTGTTTTAAAACCTACAACCTCTAGTTAACACCGCCTCGCGTCTCATCAATCAGAATTATATCATCAACGAATAATGTACACCATGGAACCCTCTCTTAAATATGGTGTGTTAGTGCGTCCATCGCCAGGGCAAATGAGAACGGGCTGACGCAGCTCCTTGGTGTAACCCGTAACAATCGAAAAATGCTTTGAGTCTCCCCCCACTGTCCTAGACCGAGTCTTAGCTCCATCATACATGTCATTAATCACCCTAATGTATGCTACTGGAACACCTTTTATCTCCAGTTATCTCCAAAGAACCTTCTTAGGGACCTTGTCATACACTTTCTCTAGGTAGATAAACACCATGTGCAAATCCTTCTTCCTATCCCTGTACTGTTCCACCAACCTCCTAATAAGATGGATAACTTCTGTAGTTGAATGACTAGGAATAAATCCGAACTAGTTCTCGGATATAGACACTGATCTCCTCAACCTCACTTCTAGCACTCTCTTGCAAACTTTCATAGTATGACTAAGCAAATTGATACCCCTCTAGTTATTACAATTATGGATATCACATTTATTCTTGTATAGTGGGATCATCGAATTCCACCTCCATTCATTTGGCATCTTATTCGTCCTGAAAATAACGTTAAACATCCCAGGCAGCTACTCCAAGCCAGCGCTACCCACATACCTCCAAAATTCTACCGGAATTTCATGTGGCCTGGTCACTCTGCCCCTGCTCATCTTACGCATAGCATCCACGACCTCCTCAACCTTAATGCGTCTACAGTACCTAAAATCTCGGTGACTCATGGAGTGCTCCAACTTACGTAGCACAATGTCTGTGTACCCCTCTTTATTCAGAAAACATTTTCTAAGAAGATATTTTATATGTAAAATAACTTTTGCTATACTAGATACAATCTTTTATCTTGGAATATAGCATCTATGGCTTATTTTTAGTCCACTTTTTAAATTTTGTCCTCGTTTTCTCAGCGAGCCCCAATAGTAGATGAATGAATTTTCCTACACACAAATTTAACTTATTGGACTGACGAGGATATAATTTCAATAGTGACATTAAAACAGCCATTTGTAAAAATGCCCTGGCATCCAAGGAAGTCGCACCAACCAAGTAAAATAAAAAGGCCGGCCAATTATGATTTAGTCTATACATAGTCAAGAAGTTGTGGTTGAAATTGTATCTTATCATCAACTTATATATATCTCTATTTCATTACCAACTATATATTTAGTGCTTAACTGCTTATTGAGTAAGTTATCAGAAAGCAAAAAATGTTGGGAAAATTTTCAGAGCAAGTAGAAATAAATGCATCAGCAAGTGCAGTGTGGAATCTCTACTCCACTCTTCAATTTGCCAAATTTGTTGTTGAAAAACTCCCTCACATTGTTGAAAAAGTTGAGTTGATTGAAGGCAATGGAGGTTCCGGTTCAGTCATGCTAGTTAGTAAGTTATTTTACTTCAACATCCTATTAAAAATCTTCATTTTATCTTCATTTCATTGATTATTCTTGATTTTTTTTTCTTTTTGTAAGTTTATTCCGAATGGAAGTAGAAGTTTGGCAAAAAGTTACATGTGATGTTTAGAGTAAACTAATGAATAAAAATATATACACACACATTTATCGTTTAACCATTATTGAGGTTCAGTCCCAAGATTTGAAAGTGGCAGGAACACACCTCCTCTTATTATAGCCCACACCTTCTCTTCTTTCCCGTTCCCCTGGCGCAAAGTTACTAATCGGCCAGATTGTGTATGGCTTATTTAAAGGGGAAACGCTTTTTATAAGGATTTTTTCTGTTTCTTGGGATTGAACTTGAGATCTCTAATTAAGAGAGGAGGAATCGTCCATCCCACCATATATTACAATTTTTCCTTTCCATTATTTTTTTTACCTAGTAATTTGGTAAATTATTTAAGTTTATTGATGATTTTCTATTTTGTTTGGACCAAATATATTAGGTTTACCTGGTAATGCTTCATATAAAGAGAAATTCGTCTCAATCGACGATGAAAAACGAGTGAAGGAAGTCGAGATTGTTGAAGGTGGATATCTTGATCTGGGATTCAGTTTTTATGGGATTAAGTTTGAAGTTATAGAAAAGGATGAGAATTTAAGCATAGTGAAAATGACCATTGATTTTGAGACTAAAGATGCTGAAAATATTCCTCTTACTATTGGCAATTTCCAAGCTCTCGTTGCCATTATGAAAGCTACTGTTGAATATTTCAACCAGAAGAGCAAGTAAATTAATCTTCTTTTATTGGAATTCATGAATCTTCATATTTAATATTCTTTTTGCATTTTATTATTGCCCTTTCAAGTAATGTAATGTACTTTGATGGATACAATAAAACTTTTTGACATTGCAATGAGATGTAACTGTATTGGGAAAAATAAATATTACACGTGGAGTTAGTTATGTGGATGACATGGCAAGACATGTAGATCACTAGAAGAGCGACAGCTGGAGAAGAGTATTTGAAAAGACATGAGTCTTAATAGGTACGAGCTAAACGTCTAAAAGACAAGAAGAAACGGTTGCTCGAGTCTATTTAGCGATTAAAAGAGGCACCTGTGGAATGAATCAAGACCGTAAAAAGGAGATATTCATTGATCTTCAATTAATGAGCATGAATGATTACAAACGTTACAGAATCTTCACGAAACAGTTACGTTTACCGATTATAACGTTTCATTAATATCATTAATTCTCATAATGACTCGATCATAAAGGGAAAAAACATTGTACTTAGAGATGGCTATATAAGGAACATAAATGTCATATGTATGGACACATTCTGATTACTACTGGAATATAATTATTTACTTTTGCTTTCTACTGATTACTTGGCAATTTTAATTTTCATTCTTTCTTATTGCAAGAACATTAATTTCTTTGATTATCAGTAACCCGAGTACTTCTAAAAACAGGCTTCGACCGAAATTCCTATTTTTTGGTTAAACAAATTGGTTCCATTACCAGCAATCTGATAATCCATTTATTTTCCAAATCCTTTTTCCTATCAAAAAATCTTGTCGAATGCTAACGACAACAACCAACAAAATCAGCAACACCAGTTGAACCAGCAAAATCAACAAGGGGATGAAACTCCAATCCCTTCACCACGAAACTCTCCTCGACAACTCCGAGAAGGAACACCTGACAGATCTGAATCACATGTGAATGATGTCACACCTCCTTTTTCTACCCCGAAAGGGTATATAAGGGAGTTTTTCCAATTCAAGCGACAACCGAAACAGGATTATTTATATCAAATTCAGAGTCGCCACTTGGGATAATTATGGTGTCCCAAGTCACCGGTTTAAAATCCCGAATCGAGGAAGATTGACTCTGTTTTACAGTCCGCGAAACACAGAAATCCGGGTAAGGAATTCTGTTAACCCGGAAAAAGGTGTTAGGCATTCCCGGGTTTCGTGGTTCTAGCACGGTCGCTTTAATCATACTTGGCTTAAGTAAATCGTTTAATTACTTATTCTAGAACCTATGTGCATTTACCTCTTTTAATTTAGAAATTATCTTAAAACAGGTCACGCGTACGTGTACACATTTGTTTGCGCGTCAAAAATCATGTCACGCGTACATGTCAACAATTAATAATGCTTCATTATTATTAAGAAAGTTTAGTCGAAGTTGCGCGAACGCATACTTCGATTTTATTTTCAAGATCATGATTATGTCACGCGAACGTGTACACAACCACGATGGTATATTAAACGTGCCTAAAGCAAGCTACGGATATTCACGTTTTAAACTAAGTTAAAATTCAATCTAAAACTACTAATTGTAAGTATGCTTTGGATAATATCCCAGGCTTTCATTATTTTGGGAAGACTGGGCCAGCAGTAAGCCCAATACTGTCTTAAGGTCCTTAAGAGAAAAATAGAAACTGGGCTTGAAATTGAGCCCAGAAATGAGGAAAAAAGGCAAGTGGCTTCAGCGATTTTGATTGGGCCAATAACATACCCAACTTTTATTACACTAAACAGAAAACTCAGTGAGTAAAATTGTTAAAGGTAATTAGGTAGGCATGGCAATTCTGATTATTCCAGGATGAACTGGGCCTGCAGAAAGCCCAATAGACCATTTGATCATAATCTTTTAAAGAAACAAAATGGTGACACTGTTTGAGTCCTGAAATTAAGCGCATCATATGAGGAAAGGGTCCAGAACCACACCAGAGGTGATCCTGACCAGGCCACCCATCTAGGCCCATACTTGGCCCAATTTGCTACTAAGGCCGACATGACCTTGTCGAATATACTTGATAACAATTATATAAATTCCGAAAATTAAATACTGACTAACTATGCCTAAGAGTAATTAAATCAAATTATACAAAACCGATAATTGAAAATAAATTTATACAACTCTGATTAAAATAACTCAATAGTCCTGATATCTAGCTAATTATCAGTGAGGCTTCATAAAACATTCTGATCTTCTAGGCGACTTGCTCCAGCCCATGTGATATTGTAATTCAAAGAAAAACAGTTCTTGCATTTGCAAGGATAGCTACAGAGCTAGCTTGCAAATCTGCATCAAACTTATCACAATTGAAAACAAATGAAACAACAGTTAGGATTCAAGTGACTATAACTTTCATGATTTCAACACAAGGAAAAATCAGAGAAAAGACGTTCCAATGGATTCTTTCAATGTTATTTCAAAGAACTGAAGGTTTACTGAATCATAAAATTACGGTGACAAACAACAAGAATCAACAAACATTCACAACACCAGAAGTAAGTCATGCTTGCCAGTTCATATTACTAACTCAATCAGGCTCTTACTACCATTCAAACTGCTATAAACTTCACTCAAGAATAGCATAACCGAACCAGAAACTGGGACAACTAAACATGCTAATAATCAAACACAAGTATAACATAGAGAAGATCATCTTTTCATTGCATTAATTCAAAATAGCATAGAGTAGGTGAGGGTTTACATACCTATAAGCAAAAATAACAGCAAAAGTCCAAACAAAAATATAAAACACAAGAGTGGAATCAGCTACTGGGTACAGCAATGAAGAAAAGCAACAGTAATCAACAACTTCATTGTCAGGCCATACTCAGCTTTAGAACCCAAGAAAAATTCTAGAGAAAATTTTTAAGTTTTTGCTCAAGAAGATCAGAAGATCAGAAGAAAATAAAATAGCTGATATTTTCTTAGTGTTCTTTAGGGTTCGAAATCTCTGAGTCTAAAATGAGTGAAGAGACTCTTTTTATAGGCATTCAAAATGCCACGTGCTGAAAAAGAATCAGGGGATTATTCCCTTCAGCCACAAGGCATCTTTTAACAAACTTGGACAACTGGCTGTCCCTCAATGGCTTAAGCATTTTGTGCTAACCAAATGAGGCCAGCTGCCCCCTATTCCAGAACCTTCCAGCATGGTCTTTATCCTATTTACATTTACCCACCCTTCAAACAAACCTCTTAAGTTTTCCGTTTGTTCAATTAACCCCTACAAATTCTTAATGACTTACAAACTGTGGCAAACAGAAACAAACAGGCAAATATCAATAGACGAATCAAACAGCAAACAACAAAGCTAAAAGTGTGAATATCTGAAAACATAAAATAAACCTAACCTCTAAAATGAACCAAATTCATAATGAAACTCCACAACTCTTCAGACTAACAGTTTTGATGATGATAACACAAGATGACTGAATAAAAACTAAACCTAGGCTAATTAGGCATTAATTAAACCAAACTATTTAAAAGTTAAACTAATTAATCAATTTTAAGCATACTAACAAATCAAAACAGTAAAGACACCTGAAACTACAATAATAAACTAAACTATTTTAAGAGTTAAACCAATTAAATGGATCAACATACTAAACAAGTGAATCAAAACAGTAAAAAGATAACTAAAACTACAATAATAAACTAAAATATTTTACGAGTTAAACTAATTAAACATGATATAAGCCAAAAAAAACCCCAACAACAGAACTGGTTGAACACGATTACAAACAAAACAAGCAAACTAACTAACTAAAAAAAAAGAAATTACTGACTCGACCTAAAGAGAAAAAAAATGGAAGGGACAGTGGTGATATTACCCCTTAAGTGGAAGAAAATGTGATGGTAATATGACAACCTGCTCCGCTGCGATTGACCATTCAATGGTCTTTTCCTTCAAGGGATCCGGCCTTGCATGGATTTCGACCGGATCTCTTTGAAAGAAAAGACTCATGATGGGCCAACATAGATGACCCCTCTGGCTATTTCTTAGATCCGAATTTCTGGGGTTTGTGGGGGTAATTTGGAGGGACCAAAGTGAAATGTGAGATGAGGAGAAGGGCGGGGTTATGGGGTGTGACTTTCAGTGTGTTTGAGGGATTTTGGGCGAACTAGGGTTTAGGTTTCAGATATGGATTTGATGAATCTGGACGGTGTTTTGGGGAAAACTAGTAAGGGATTTGTAAAGAGGAGGAAATGAGGATTGCATGGTGCTATTTTGGCCGGATTTGGGTTGTCGCCGCCGCCGTGAGGCGATTTTCGGTGGCGGAACGGGGCGGAGACAGTGAAAGGGTTACAAGGCGGCTAGGGTTTGTGTTTACAGAGAGTTTGAGAGAGGAATGAACTGGGGCGTTAGGCTTTGGGGGGGATGTTCGGACAATTATATGGGATTGGAGTGTTAAGTTCCGAGCCGTTTGATCAAGGGAGATCAACGGCTGGGATTGATGACTGTGAAACGGCTTCGTATGGTTAAGAGGTGGGGCTGGACCGGGTATGGGGAAACTGGGCTGGGCGGAATATGGGTTAAAAGGGGCTTTGGGCCACTAGATTGCGTCTTTTGGGTGGCCCAAATCAAAACAACTCTTCTTCTTTTTTTTTCTTTTTGTTTTCTTTCTTTTTTTTCTTTCTTTTCTTTAATAAATAAAAACTAACTAAATTAATTAAATCCTAAATTATATCTTAATTAAGCTAATTACCTAATTATAATATTTACAAAATTAATTGATCCTACATTAAAGAAAAGAAAACTACTAATTTAGCATTAAGGCTAAGAATGCAAAAATGAATGATATTCATTATATTTTTTGTGATTTTCATTTTAATGACAATTAATTAACCAAATTATTCCTAAAATACGAACACAAAACCCTAATATGCAATGCATGGAATTTGATATTTTTGGGGTAGTTTTGATGCTTTTAATGTGCAAAAATGCAACTAAAAATGCAAACACTTGAACAAATATTCCTAAAAATTCTATAAAGTTGAAATGACCTACAAAAACCTATTGTGAGATTCTGTAGGAGTAATTTGGGTCGGGTAAAAATCACGTGCTCACAGCTGCCCCTCTTTGCTCGGAAACACGCAGAGTTTTCGGGCAAAGATAAAGTGAGAAAATACGAGCGATTTTTGCCCGTTTGGATACTTCGTAGGAAGCATTTTTGAAAAGTCTGACCGAACCTTGCTTCCGAGGTTGCCTACATATCCTTGGCTATAAAAGAATCAGGTCAGTGTAGTTCTGGAAGTTTTGGTAGCTGGGACTACCGGAAAGCTGTGATTTCACTGTTGTTGCTGCTTGCCGAACTCCTTATTAAACCAAAATCAAAATGAAAAGAAGCTAGGAAAATCTATGATCTATGAATTACAAGATTCCTATCTATGTGTCTTCAATCTTTCTCTTGGAAATTCTGTAGTTCTGCTGCGCATCTTGAACTATTGATTCGCATTCTCGAGGCGAGCTTTCTGTTACTTTTAACTTGCATTGACCCCATTCTTCAGGCGGGTTCCTGCTGTTGTCTTGGACTTAACTCTGAAATGTGTTCCCTCGTTTCCCCAGGCGAGCGCTTTAAAATTTGAAATCAATTCCCTTGTTCTCCAGGTGGGCGCCTGATGCTTGAACTTGAAATGAATTCCCTTGTTCTCCAGGTGGGCGCCTGATGCTCAAACTTGAAGTGAATTCCCTTGTTCTCCAGGTGGACGCCTGATTCTTGAACTTGAAGTGAATTCCCTTGTTCTCTAGGTGGGCGCCTGATGCTGAGACTTGAAATGGATTCCCTTGTTCTCCAGGTGGGCGCCTGATTCTTGAACTTGAAGTGAATTTCCTTGTTCTTCAGGTGGGTGCCTGATGCTTGAACTTGAAGTGAATTCCCTTGTTCTCCAGGTGGGCGCCTGATGCTTGAACTTGAAATGAATTCCCTTGTTCTCCAGGTGGGCGCCTGATGCTTGAACTTGAAATGAATTCCATTGTTCTCCAGGCAAACGCCTGATGCTTAAACTTGAAATGAATTTCCTTGTTCTCCAGGTGGGCGCCTGATGCTTAAACTTGAAATGAATTTCCTTGTTCTCCAGGTGGGTGCCTGATGCTTAAACTTGAAGTGAATTCCCTTGTTCTCCAGGTGGGCTCCTGATGCTTGAACTTGAAATTAATTCCCTTGTTCTCCAGGTGGGCGCCTGACGCTTAAACTTGAAGTGAATTCCCTTGTTCTCCAGGTGGGTGCCTGATGATTGAACTTGAAGTGAATTCCCTAGTTCTCCAGGTGGGCGCCTGATGCTTGAACTTGAAATGAATTCCCTTGTTCTCCAGGTGGGCGCCTGATGCTTGAACCTGTAATGAATTCCCTTTTTCTCTAGGTGGGCGCCTGATGCTTAAACTTGAAATGAATTCCCTTGTTCTCCAGGTGGGCGCCTGATGCTTAAACTTGAAATGAATTCCCTTGTTCTCCAGGTGGGCGCCTGATGCTTAAACTTGAAATGAATTCCCTTGTTCTCTATGTGGGCTCCTGATGCTTGAACTTGAAATTAATTTCCTTGTTCTCCTGGTGGGCGCCTGATGCTTAAACTTGAAATGAATTCCCTTGTTCTCCAGGTGGGCGCCTGATGCTTACACTTTAAGTGAATTCCCTTGTTCTCCAAATGGGCGCTTGATCCTTATACTTGAAATGAATTCCCTTGTTCTCCAGGCGGGCTCCTGGCGCTTAAACTTGAAATGAATTCCCTTGTTCTCCAGGTGGGAGCCTAATGCTTGAACTTGAAATGAATTGCCTTGTTCTCCAGGTGGGCGCCTGATGCTTAAACTTGAAGTGAATTCCCTTGTTCTCCAGGTGGGCGCCAGATGCTTGAACTTGAAATGAATTCCCTTGTTCTCCAGGTGGGCGCCTGATGCTTAAACTTGAAGTGAATTCCCTTGTTCTCCAGGTGGGCGCCTGATGCTTGAACATGAAATGAATTCCCTTGTTCTCCAGGTGGGCGCCTGATGCTTAAACTTGAAGTGAATTCCCTTGTTCTCCAGGTGGGCGCCTGATGCTTAAACTTGAAATGAATTCCCTTGTTCTCCAGGTGGGCTCCTGATGCTTAAACTTGAAGTGAATTCCCTTGTTCTCCAGGTGGGCGCCTGATGCTTGAACTTGAAATGAATTCCCTTGTTCTCCAGGTGGGCGCCTGATGCTTAAACTTGAAATGAATTCCCTTGTTCTCCAGGTGGGCGCCCGATGCTTGAACTTGAAATGAATTCCCTTGTTCTCCAGGTGGGCGCCTGATGCTTGAACTTGAAATGAATTCCCTTGTTCTCCAGGTGGGCGCCTGATGCTTTAACTTGAAATGAATTCCCTTGTTCTCCAGGTGGGCGCCTGATGCTTAAACTTGAAGTGAATTGCCTTGTTCTCCAGGTGGGCCTGATGCTTAAGTTGAAATGAATTCCTTTGTTCTCTAGGTTGGCGCCTGACGCTTAAACTTGACGTGAATTCCCTTGTTCTCCAGGTGGGTGCCTGATGCTTGAACTTGAAGTGAATTCCCTAGTTCTCCAGGTGGGTGCCTGATGCTTGAACTTGAAATGAATTCCCTTGTTCTCCAGGTGGGCGCCTGATGCTTGAACTTGAAATGAATTCCCTTGTTCTCCAGGTGGGCGCCTGATGCTTAAACTTGAAATGAATTCTTTTGTTCTCCATGTGGGCGCCTGGTGCTTAAACTTGAAATGAATTCCCTTGTTCTTCATGTGGGCGCCTATATCTTAAACTTGAAATGAATTCCCTTGTTCTCCAGGTGGGCTCCTGATACTTGAACTTGAAATTAATTCCTTGTTCTCCTGGTGGGCGCCTGATGCTTAAACTTGAAGTGAATTCCCTTGTTCTCCAGGTGGGCGCTTGATGCTTAAACTTGAAATGAATTCCCTTGTTCTCTAGGTGGGCGCCTGATGCTTAAACTTGAAATGAATTCCCTTGTTCTCCAAGTGGGCGCCTGATGCCTGAACTTAGAATGAATTCCCTTGTTCTCCAGGCGGGCGCCTGATGCTTAAACTTGGAATGAATTCCCTTGTTCTCCAAGTCAACGCCTGATGCTGAAACTTGAAATGAATTACCTTGTTCTCCAGGTGGGCGCCTGATGCTAAAATTTGAAACAAATTCCCTTGTTCTCCAGGTGGGCGCCAGATACTTAAACTTGAAATCAAATCCCTTGTTTCCCGGGTGGGCGCCTGATGCTAAAACTTGAAATGACTTTCCTTGTTCTCTAGGTGGGTGCATGACTCTTGAACATCAAATGAATTCCCTTGTTCTCCAGGTGGGCGCCTGATGCTTGAACTTGAAATGAATTCTCTTGTTCTCCAGGTGAGCGCCTGATGCTGAACTTGAAATGGATTCCCTTGTTCTCCAGGTGGGTGCCTGCCATTACAACAAAACAGACAAAACAAACAAAACTTTTCTTCCCCAGTTTGGTACCGGAACATCTGTGAGTGTTAATCGAATCCTATTATCTAAAAAAAAACTCAAAGAATTTAAAGTTAAATCCCATTATCCAGGAAGGCCCTAAGAATTAAAATTAAATCTCATCTTAACAGTGAAAACTTCAAAGCTAAATTCTACTTCCTAAAGGTAAAACTTACGCTAAATCTCACTATCTAATGAAGGTCTTAAAAACTTAAAACTAAATCCCATTATCCAGGAGGGTCCTGACAACTTTAAAACTCATCCCATTATCCAGGAGGGTCCTGAAAACTAAGAATTAAATCTTATCTCAAGAGTGAAAACTTGAAAACTTCAAAGCTAAATTCTATTTCTTAAAGGTAAAACTTACGCCAAGTCTCATTATCTAATGAAGGTGTTAAAACTTAAAACTAAACCCCATTATCCAGGAGGGTCCTGAAAACTTACGATCGAACCTGTCTGGCACATGTTTTCCTCACAGAGGGTTCCTCCAGAACACGAAATTTCCTGCCCCTGTTTCAATCATAGAAAATCTTATCAGTTT
Organism: Nicotiana attenuata; assembly: GCF_001879085.1. Classification (NCBI taxonomy): domain Eukaryota; kingdom Viridiplantae; phylum Streptophyta; class Magnoliopsida; order Solanales; family Solanaceae; genus Nicotiana; species Nicotiana attenuata. Next base: position 55,626 of record NW_017671497.1, read on the forward strand.
AAAAATGTGGTGGTTAGTTTGTGGCATTCTTGCTGAAAGTGGCCTTTCCACTGCCATGCTTTGATCCGATTAGGTGCCTTGGGCTAGCAAAGAATTGTCTGACTTTCTGACCGGACCTCAATCATAGAACCCTGAATGACCCGAGTAACTTACACTGAGCCTGTCATTTAGCAACACTATTTTGCCAATTTTGAACCATTATACTTCCTCAAAATTCATGAGCCATTTGACCACTTGAACTCCCAATAAAACCTTATTGCTTATTCTGAATCATGCCATTTGTGATGTGTTCTGGCCGAACTTTTGCTTTGTGCAATTGAAAGTTGGTAATAGGCTCTGAAATCTTTTCTTGCTTGTTTGACAAGACTATCATTGAGAAAGACTTAGAGAAGTAGACCCAAAAGAAAATGAAATGAAGTGACTCCGAGGATTTAGGGCTAAAGAAGAAAATTTTAAACCAAGATGACTATTTGAGAAAGAATGAGAAAGAGACTTATCTGAGTGAAGCAGCTGGCACAAATGATCATAACATGCATTTTGATTAGCCTAGTCCATTCAACCAATCACCTTTCAGTCTTCATACTTTATGATCGGGATCCCCATAATCCAATCTCTCTGCAAAGTCACTAACCTCATTTGGCTAGTGGTGCCCTGAAGGGTTTTTACCAACAAACCTCTCTCATTTATTCATCTCTCAACTCACCGTCGCCTTACGGTGCCTGCGAGGGTTTTCACCAATAAGACTCTCTCATTTTAATTTCTCTCAGCTTTCCATCTCCCTACGGTGCCCGTGAGGGTTTTCACCAATAGGACTCTCTCATTTATTTATTTTTCTTGTGCCCATGAACAAAAGTGTTACCCATGATGTGAATCATACCTCTAGCTCGCTTGACTTGGCATTTCTCAAAAATTAGTTGGAAGGTCTTTCTTTGGACTGTAATGTAGGCTTTTGGACAAGGATAGAAAGAAAGGATATCATAAAGGCTCAAAAACAGTTTTAGATGACAGGGTTCAAAATTACAACTTTTGAAATCGGATCTTTCGCAACACCACAACTTCTGCCCCAGTTTCTTTGAGTTTGGGGAATTTTGGACTTTATTTTGATGGGACCGAACCGTGAGGCTGCCTACGTATCCTTAAAAGGAATCAGGTCGAATGTAGTTCAAGACATAAAGTTGCTTCGCTTTTGTTACTTTTCTTTTGCTTTTCTTTCTTCTCTCTTCTTTCCTCTTTTTTTTCTTCTTCTTTTCTTTTTTTTTCCTTCCTTTTTTTTCTTTTTCTTTTTCTCTTTTTCTTTTCTTTTTTTTCTTTTTTTTCTTTTTTCTTTTTCTTTTCCTTCTTTTCTTCCTTTTCTCTATCTTTAAACCCAACTGCCGATTCCAAAAGAGGGGTATGAAAGAAAATAAATAAGGCTCAAAAGGGGTAACAAAGGATAAAGTGTTTGGATAGCAGAATAAAATGCCTTCGTCATTCCAATCTTCGAAAAATGCCAAATACAAACAACGCAATTGACGACAAACCAAAGAAATCATACATAATATCTCTTGACTGCATCGGAATTAACAGTCATGTCTACACATTTGCCTTCTATATCTGTTAAATACAGAGCACCATTGGGCAACACTCTCGTTACAATGAACGACGCCTGCTAGTTTGGGGCGAACTTACCTTAAGCTTCAGCTTGATGTGGCAGGATGAATACCTGCTGACCCACTTCAAATTTCCGGGGACACACCTTCTTTTTGTATCCTCTTGCCATTCTTTTTGCTACAATTGACCGTGACATACTGCCTCTAGCCTTTTCTCATCAATCAGACTTAACTGCTCCAATCGGGTTTTAACCCACTCATCATTATCAATTTCAGCTTCAGCGACAATCCGAAGGGATGGAATCTTAACTTCTGCGGGTATAACCGCTTCAGTCCCATATACCAGCGAATAAGGAGTTGCACCTACTGAAGTGCGAACAGTAGTGCGATAACCCAGCAAAGCAAAAGGCAACTTCTCATGCCACTGCCTAGAACCTTGCACCATCTTTCGAAATATTTTCTTTATGTTCTTGTTGGCCGCCTCAACAGCTCCATTTGCTTTGGGGCGATATGGGGTGGAATTTCGATGCATAATCTTGAACTGTTGGCATACCTCTTTCATCAGATGGCTGTTGAGATTTGTAGTATTATCTGTGATGATTATCTTGGGGATTCCGAACCGGCAGATGAGATTTGAATGAACAAAATTCACCACTGCTTTCTTGGTCACCGATTTGAAAGTTAGAGCTTCGACCCACTTTGTGAAATAATCAATGGCCACCAGTATAAACCTATGCCCGTTCGACGCTTCCGGCTCAATTGGTCCAATGACATCCATGCCCCAAGAAAAAAAGGGGCCAAGGTGCGGACATTGCATGCAACTCCGATGGCGGAGAATGAATCAGATCACTGTGTACCTGGCATTGATGACATTTGCGCACGAAGCTGATGCAATCCCGTTCCATGGTGAGCCAGTAATAACCTGCTCGAAGAATTTTCTTTGCCAAAACATATCCNACTTCCCACAAGCACACCGCGTGGCGCGTCGCCCCATGCGGCGCGCCTGTGCAAATTTTACAACTCATGCATGTCATGTCACTGAAACCAGCATAAAAAGAACTGTACAAATAAAAAATAAAAATGACACTATCAGGAGTAATGGAAAAGGGAAATTTCATTTCATTGAAAATAAAGGATAGAAGGGTTTGTACATCAAAACAAGCGAAAAGTAAAATCTGGATTACTACCCTGGAATAACCCAGATAACAGAAAGGAAAACAAAGAAAACTACCAAAACTCCTTCCGAGTAAGGAGAGGAGTAGCTTTCCAATTGTTAAGCTTCATTTTTGGCCCGATGAACTGCACATCCGCTTTACTGGAACCTTCTTCGATTTCCACCATGTTCACCTCATCAAATAACCTCTGGAAACTTTCAGTTAATTCTTCATCAACGTCGACCACAGGCTTTGGGACTGCTGACACTGGGTGCTTCACGGCCCCTGGCTTGACGAAGGACCTGGAGAGGCGTGGGATAGGCTTCGGGAGTGACCATGCCTTCTTTTTCGACCTTTTAGCCCTTTTCACATCGTCCCCTGTGGGCTTGAACACTAGACCAAACGTACCCAGATTTTCAGGTAGAGACACTGGCTGCACGATACCTTGTAAAGATGCACCCAAACCCTTGCCCGGCACAAAACCATCAGCATTTTAGATGCCACCATGACNTGAGTAAAGTTACTCTAATTAACCCAAAACAAGCACTGAATCATAGGCATAAGATAGAAACAATGGAAGAAATAGAAGAACCATTTTATGTATCAAACCTAAAAGTAAACCCTAATTAAACTAAATTCATGCAATTGAAGATAAACTTCAAATACTGAAATTCCAGCATGCTTTAATTAACCTACTAAACAGAAGCAACTAAACAAACTAAACAGTCTTGAACTAAAGAAAAGAAAACCTTAGGTTGCAAACCTAAAACATGCGTCTAGAAGAAGCAATTAAACATGAAGAAGAACAACAAAAAGATAAAATAAACAGAAAAATGAAAGAAATTACCTAAGCTCGTTTTAAAACTGGACCAGCTATGAATTTGACCAAGCCTCAACGGGGTAAAATGAACTTGAACTACCATTAATCGACTGTTCTCAACAAGAACAGTCGACTAATGGAAGTTTTGGATTCAAACATACCAGAAATTGACCGAAAAATCAAATAAGGGGATAGGTTAGGGTTTTGTGGATCTCAGATTTAAATTCGAAGAATTTGGCAGTGATTTTTGGGAAATCAAGGGAGGACAGTGGTGAGGGAAGGTTGAGGTTCCTATGGTGTGAGTTTGGGGTTGTTTAGGCGACTTAGGGTTTTTAGCTTTGGATTTCAGATCCAAGATTCGAGCAGTTTGATAAAGATTTGAGGGAAATGGTTTGGGGATTTGGAAAGGGGAGGGAAAGGGGAGGGAAAGGTGATTGCCTGGTATTAATTTGGAGTAGTTTGGAGAAGCTTTGCCGTCGTAAGGCGATTTGCGGTGGAGAAGGGCGGAGCCGGCGGAGGATACAAAGGTGGCTAGGGTTTCTCTAAGATAGAGTGTAGAGACAGAAATGAGAGGTTCTAATGGGGGGAGGTAGTCGGTCTTCGGACACTTCTATATTTAATTGTCGACCAGTTCCCAACCGTTGGATCTGGAACGATCAATGGTTGGGATTGCTTTGGGGTGAAACGGGGTCGTTTTGTGACTGGGGCATTGGACCGGGTGGATCTGGTATTGGGCTTGGGTGCAAACGGGTTAAGAGGGGTTTTGGGCCATTAAATTGGGTCTTTTGGGTTTCCCAAATCGAAACACCTTTTTTCCTTTTTGTTTTCTTTCTTTTTTCATTCTTTACTTTAATAAAATCCTAACTAAATTAATTAAATCCTAAATTTAATACTAAATTATAAAAAAAGCTAATTATCTATTTGTAATATTTACAAAATTAATTAATCCTAAGTTAAAAAAAAAAAAGAAAATTACTAATTTAGCTTTAAAGGCTAAAACGTAAAATGAATGACATCTTTTGTGATTTTTATTTTAATAATAATTAATTAACCTAATATGCAGTGCATGGAATTTTGATATTTTTTGGGGTATTTTCTATGCTTTTAATGCATGCAGAAATGCAACTAAAAATGCAAACACTCTAACAAATATTCCAAACAATTCTATAAAATTAAAATGACCTACAAAATTCTAGTGTGAGATTCTATAGGAGTATTTTGGGTCGGGCAAAAATCACGTGCTCACAGCTGCCCCTCTTTGCTCGGAAACACGAAGAGTTTTCGGGCAAAGATAAAGTGAACAAATACGAGCAAATTTTGCCTGTTTGGATACTCCGTGGAAGCATTTTTGAAAAGTTTGACCGAACCCTGCTTTCGAGGTTGCCTACATATCCTTGGCTGTAAAGGAATCTGGTCAGTGTAGTTGTGGAAGTTTTTGTAGCTGGGACTACCGGAAAGCTGTGATTTCAGTACTGTTGTTGCTTGCTGAAATCCTTATTACACCAAAACCAAAATGAAAAGAAGCTAGGCAAATCTATGATCTACGAATTACAAGATTCCTATCTATATGTCTTCAATCTTGCTCTTGAAACTTCCGTCGTTCTGCCGCGCATCTCGAACTGTTGATTCACGTTCTCGAGGCGAGCTTCTGTTATTTCTAACTTGCATTTACCCCATTCTTCAGGCGGGTTCCTGCCGTTGTCTTGGACTTAACTCTGAAATACGTTCCCTCATTTCCCAGGCGGGTGCTTTAAACTTTGAAATCAATTCCCTTGTTCTCCAGGTGGTCGCCTGATGCTAAAACTTGAAATGAATTCCCTTGTTCTCCGGGTGGGCGCCTGATGATTAAACTTGAAGTGAATTCCCTTATTCTCTAGGTGGGCGCCTGATGCTTGAACTTGAAATAGATTCCCTTGTTCTTCGGGTGGGCGCCTGATGCTTAAACTTGAAATGAATTCCCTTGTTCTCCAGGTGGGCGCCTGATGCTTAAACTTGAAATGAATTCCCTTGTTCTCCAGGTGGGCGCCTGATGCTTAAACTTGAAATGAATTCCCTTGTTCTCCAGGTGGGCGCCTGATGCTTGAACTTGAAATGAATTCCCTTGTTATCCAGGTGGGCGCCTGATGCTTAAACTTGAAATGAATTCCCTTGTTCTCCAGGTGGGCGCCTGATGCTTAAACTTGAAATGAATTCCCTTGTTCTCCAGGTGGGCGCCTGATGCTTAAACTTGAAATGAAAACCCTTGTTATCCAGGTGGGCGCCTGATGCTTAAACTTGAAATGAATTCCCTTGTTATCCAGGTGGGCGCCTGATGCTTAAACTTGAAATGAATTCCCTTGTTATCCAGGTGGGCGCCTGATGCTTAAACTTGAAATAAATTCCCTCGCTATCCAGGTAGGCGCCTGATGCTTAATCTTGAAATGAATTCCCTTGTTCTCCAGGTGGGCGCCTGATGCTTAAACTTGAAATGAATTCCCTTGTTCTCCAGGTGGACGCCTGATGCTTAAACTTGAAATGAATTCCCTTGTTCTCCAGGTGGGTGCCTGCCATTACAACAAAACAAAAGAAACTTTTCTGCCCCAGTTTGGTACCAGGAACATCTGTGAGTGTTAATCGAATCCTGTTATCCAAAAAAGCTCTAAGAATTTAAAAGCTGAATCCCAATATCCAGGAGGGCCCTGAAAACTAAAAATAAATCTCATTTTAAGAGTGAAAACTTGAAGCTAACTTCTACTTCCTAAAGGTGAAACTTACGCTAAATCTTATTATCCGATGGATGTCTTAGAAACTTAAAACTAGATCCCATTGTCCAGGAGGGTCCTAAAAACTTGAAATTAAATCTCATTATCCAAGAGAGTCCTGTGAACTTGAAATTAAATCCCATCTCAAGAGTGAAAACTTGAAAGCTAAATTCGATTTCCTAAAGGTAAAACTTACGCCAAGTCTCATTATCTATAAGGGTGTTAAAAACTTAAAACCAAATCCCATTATATAGGAGGGTCATAAAAACTTTAAAATTAAAGGCTTGAACCTATCTGGCGTATGCTTTCCTCACGGAGGGTTCCTTCAAAACGCGAAATTTCCTGCCCCTGTTTCAATCAAAGAAAATCCTATGAGTTTGACAATGTGGTGGTTAGTTTGCGGCATTCTTGCTGAAAGTGGCCTTTCCATCGCCATGCTTTGTTCCGATTACCTACCTTGGGCTAGCAAAGAATTGTTTGACATTTTGACCGAACCTCAACCACAGAACCCTGAATGACTCGAGTGCCTTACGCTTATCCTGCTGTGTTACATTTCTGTCCTTCCAATTTGGACCTCTAAATTCATCAAAATTCACGAAACTACTTGACCACTTGAACTCCCACTAACGCCTTATTTCTCATTTTGAATCATGATATTTCCGGTATGCTTTGGCCGCACTTTGCTTTGCGCAATTGAAAGTTGGTAATAAGCTTTGAAATCCTTTCTTGCTTGCTTAACAAGGATAACATTGAAAAAGACTTAGAGAGGTAGACCCAAAAGAAAATGAAGCAAAGTGACTTCGAGAAACAAAGACAAAGAGGGAATTTTAGATAAATATGACTATTTGAGGAAGAATGGAAAAGAGACTTATCTGAGTGAAGCAGCTGGCTCCAATGATCATGACATGTATTTCGGATTAATCAGCCCAGATCGTTCACCTAATCCTATTTCCTTTTGTGCCACGTCTTCATACTTCAAAACCGGGATTTTCGATAATCCAATCTCTCTGCAAAGTCGCGAGCCTCATTCGGCTTGTAGTGCCCTGACGGATTTTCACCAGCAAACCTTTCTCATTTATTCATCTTTTAACTCACCATTGCCTTACGGTGCCCGCGAGAATTTTCACCAATAAGACTCTCTCATTTCATTTTTCTCTCGGCTTTCCATCGCCTTATGGTGCCCGTGAGGGTTTTCACAGTAAGACTCTCTCATTTATTCATTTTCCTTGTGCTCATGAACAAAAGTGTTATGCATAATGTGGATTACGCCTCTAGCTCGCTTGACTTGGCATTTTTCAAAGATTTGTCGGAAGGTCTTTCTTTGGACCGTAATGTAGGCTCTTGGACGAGGTTAGAAAGGAAAGGAGGCATGTAGGCTCAAAATAGTTTAGAAAAGGGTTCAAAATTATAACATTTGGAATCGGATCTTTTGCGACACCACAACTTCTGCCCCAGTTTCTTTGAGTCTGGGGAATTTTGGACTTTTATTTTGATGGGACCGAACCGTGAGGCTGCCTAAGTATACTTAAAAGGAATCAGGTCAAACGTAGCTTAAGACATAAAAGTCGCTTCATTTTTTTTACTTTTTCTTTTGCTTTTCTTTTCTTTTCTTTTCTTTTTTTTCATTTCTTTTCTTTTCTCTTTTTCTTTTTCCTTCTTTTCTTTCTTTTCTCTATCTTTAAACCCTACTGACGATTCCAAAAGAGGGGTATGAAAGAAAATAAATAAGGCTCAAAAGGGCTAAAAGAAGGATAAAGTGTTTGGATAGCAGAATAAAATGCCTTCGTCATTCCAATTTTTGAAAAATGCCAAATACAAACAACGCAATTGACGACAAACCAAAGAAATCATACATAATATCTCTTGACTGCCTCAGAATTAACAGCCATATCTACACATATGCCTTCTATAGCGGTTAAATACAAAGAACCATTGGGCAACACTCTCGTTACAATGAACGGCCCCTGCCAGTTTGGGGCGAACTTACCTTTAGCCTCAACTTGATGTGGCCGGATGCATTTCAATACCTGCTGACCCACTTCAAATTTCCGGGGACGCACCTTCTTGTTGTATGCTCTTGCCATTATCTTTTAATACAATTGACCGTAACATACTGCCGCCAGTCTTTTCTCATCAACCAGACTTAACTGCTCCAACCGGGTTTTGACCCACTCATCATTATCAATTTCAGCTTCTGCGCCAAAATCCGAAGGGATGGAATCTCAACCTCCGCGGGTATAACCGCTTCATTCCATACACCAGTGTATAAGGAGTTGCACCTACTGAAGTGCGAACAGTAGTGCGATAACCCAGCAAAGCAAAAGGCAACTTCTCATGCCACTGCCTAGAACCTTGCACAATCTTTCGAAGTATCTTCTTTATGTTCTTGTTGGCCACCTCAACAGCCCCATTCTCCTTGGGGCGATATAGGGTGGAATTTCGATGCATAATCTTGAACTGTTGGCATACCTCTTTCATCAAATGGCCGTTGAGATTTGCAGCATTATCGGTAATGATTACCCTGGGGATTTTGAACCAACAAATGAGATTTGAATGAACAAAATTCACCACTGCCGTCTTGGTCACCGATTTGAAAGTTACAGCTTCGACCCACTTCATGAAATAATCAATGGCCACCAGAATAAACATGTGCTCGTTCGATGTTGTCGGCTCAATTGGTCCAATGACATCCATGTCCCAAGCAACAAAGGGCCAAGGTGCAGACATTGTATGCAACTCCGATGGCGGAGAATGAATCAGATCACCGTGTACCTGGCATTGATGACATTTGCGCACGAAGTTGATACAATCTCATTCCATGGTGAGCCAGTAATAACCTGCTCGAAGAATTTTCTTTGTCAAACATATCCACTCATATGCGGCCAGCAAACTCTGAGAATGCACCTCGGTCATGATGGTCGTGGCTTGTTTAGCATCTATACACCACACCAGTCCAAGATCTGGAGTTCTTTTGTACAAAACTCCTCCACTTAAGAAAAATCCACTAGCCAGGCATCGAATCGTTCTCTTCTGATCACCTGTGGCATGTACCGGGTATACCCCCTTGATGTATTCCATGATATCGTGGAACCAAGGTTCGCCATCAAGTTCCTCTTCCACCACGTTACAATAAGCATGCTGATCACGAACTTGAATATGGAGAGGGTCATATAAGCCATGTTGTTGGTACAATAGAAACGAAGCTGGGCTGTGACAGGGTAGTGGTGCCCTGTTTCAGAAATGAGCACAGCTCCTATTGCAACACCTTTCATGTTAGCGGCCCCATCAAAGAAGAGTTTCCAGCCTGGCTTTTCATCCTGCTCAGCCTCGTCAACATGTATCACCTCTTCATCAGGAAAGTAAGTCCTCAATGGTTCATACTCTTCATCCACCGGGTTCTCGGCTAAATGATCGGCCAAGGCTTGGGCTTTCATCGCAGTCCGAGTCACATAGAAGATGTCAAACTCTGTGAGCAAAATCTGCCACTTTGCAAGTCTTCCCGTGGGCATAGGCTTCTGAAACATATATTTTAGGGGACCCATGCGAGAAATGAGATAAGTAGTGTAGGACGACAGATAATGCTTCAACTTTTGTGCCACCCAAGTCAGGGCGCAACACGTCCTTTCAAGGAGAGTATACTTGACCTCATAAGAAGTGATTCTTGTTGAGATAATAAATAGCCTGCTCCTTCTTGCCAGTGATATCATGTTGGCCCAACACACAACCAAACGAATTATCCAGGACTATCAAATAAAGAATCAAAGGCCTCCCGGGTTTTGGTGGGACTAGCACGGATGGGTTTGACAGGTACCTCTTGATCTTGTTGAAAGCCTCTTGACACTCATCAGTCCATTTGACGGCGAAATCCTTCTTGAGCAACTTAAAGATGGGCTCACAAGTTGTCGTGAGTTGAGCGATAAACCTGCTGATGTAGTTCAACCTCCCTAGCAAACTCATCACCTCAGTCTTGTTCTTTGGCGGTGGTAATTCCTGGATGGACTTAATCTTTGACGGATCCAACTCGATACCTTGCCGACTAACTATGAACCCCAACAGCTTCCCCGATGGAACACCAAATGCACATTTTGCGGGGTTGAGCTTAAGATTGTACCTGCGGAGCCTCTAGAAAAACTTTCTCAAGTCTTCGACTTGGTCTGACTGCTTCCTGGACTTTATGATCACATCATCTACGTAGACCTCAATCTCCTTGTGTATCATGTCATGAAATATGGTAGTCATTGCCCTTATGTAAGTTGCCCCAGCATTTTTCAAACCAAGTGGCATTACCCGGTAGCAATATATTCCCCATGGCGTGAGGAATGCTGTCTTTTCCGCATCTTCCTCATCCATTAAGATCTGATGATATCCCGCATAGCAATCCACAAAAGACCCGATCTCATGCTTGGCACAGTTATTAATCAAAATATGGATATTTGGCAATGGGAAGTTATCCTTCGGACTTGCTTTGTTGAGATCACGGTAATCAACACACACCCTGGTCTTACCGTCTTTCTTTGGCACAGGCACAACATTAGCTAACCAAGTGGGATATCGAGTAACCCGAATGACCTTCACATTAAGCTGCTTTGTGACTTCTTCTTTGATCTTCACACTCATGTCAGTCTTGAACTTCCTTAACTTCTGCTTGACGGGAGGGAATGCTGGATCAATTGGCAATTTGTGAACTACCAAGTCAGTACTCAAACCCGGCATGTCATCATACGACCATGCAAAAATATCTTTATATTCAAACGATGCTTTAATTATTTCTTCCTTGATTTGTGGTTCCAGGTGTACACTTATCTTGGTTTCTCTGACATTATCTGGATCTCCTAAATTGATTGCTTCAGTTTCATTCAAATTAGGCTTGGGTTTCTCTTCAAAGTGATTTAGTTCTTCACTAATTTCCTCAAATGCCTCCTCTTCATCGTATTCTATTTCATCATCACACTCTACTTCTTGGATTATTATTTCAGAGTTAGATTGACTTTTAAGACTTGGCCGAAAATTCCTCATGCATGTCATGTCACTGAAACCAGCATAAAAAGAACTGTACAAATAAAAAATAAAAATGACACTATCAGGAGTAATGGAAAAGGGAAATTTCATTTCATTGAAAATAAAGGATAGAAGGGTTTGTACATCAAAACAAGCGAAAAGTAAAATCTGGATTACTACCCTGGAATAACCCAGATAACAGAAAGGAAAACAAAGAAAACTACCAAAACTCCTTCCGAGTAAGGAGAGGAGTAGCTTTCCAATTGTTAAGCTTCATTTTTGGCCCGATGAACTGCACATCCGCTTTACTGGAACCTTCTTCGATTTCCACCATGTTCACCTCATCAAATAACCTCTGGAAACTTTCAGTTAATTCTTCATCAACGTCGACCACAGGCTTTGGGACTGCTGACACTGGGTGCTTCACGGCCCCTGGCTTGACGAAGGACCTGGAGAGGCGTGGGATAGGCTTCGGGAGTGACCATGCCTTCTTTTTCGACCTTTTAGCCCTTTTCACATCGTCCCCTGTGGGCTTGAACACTAGACCAAACGTACCCAGATTTTCAGGTAGAGACACTGGCTGCACGATACCTTGTAAAGATGCACCCAAACCCTTGCCCGGCACAAAACCATCAGCATTTTAGATGCCACCATGACAGACGCGGAGGCTAACTTTGGACCTGGAATACATTCCCCCTCGGAAACCTTCTCAACTGGCACTGTTTCGGAAACTTGGTAGACCCAAGGCCCCTTAACATATTCGGCCTCAATAAACGGGATGGAAGTATCATTGTAAGCACATAAGTTCTCATCACCATGCACGACGATCTCCTGTCTATCCCACTCGAACTTTACCATCTGGTGCAGGGAAGAAGGACTGCTTTGGCAACATGTATCCAGGGCCTGCCCAATAGTAGATTGTAAGAAACGGCCACATCTAGTACCTGGAATTCCATGGTAAATTCAACTGGTCCTATTGTCAGTTCGAGCACGATATCGCCAACAGAATCTTTTCCCCCTCCATCGAAACCTCGGACACATATGCCGTTATTGTGGATCCTTTCAGTATCAATGTTCAACTTGTGCAGAGTAGGAGAGCGCAAATGTTTGCACTGGAGCCACTGTCAACTAGAACCCTTGTGACCACAGAATCTTCGCATTTCACTGTGAGATAAAGTGCCCGATTATGTTCCGTACCCTCCAAAGGCAACTCATCATCTGAGAAGGTGATTCTGTTTGTCTCGAATATCTTGTTGGCAGTCTTCTCCAAATGGTTCATTGTGATCTTGTCAGGGACATGAGCTTCATTTAGGATCTTCATGAGGGCCCGGCGGTACTCATCCGAATGTATCAGCAATGATAGAAGAGAAATCTGAGCGGGTGTCTTCCTCAACTGTTCTACGATGGAGTAATCCTTCACTTTCATTTTTCTCAAAAATTCTTCCTCCTCCTCTTCGGTGACTGGCTTCTTCACTAGAATGGGATTATCTTTGAGTGGTTTAGCTTTCCTTAATTCCTCTGGGTAAAGCATCTCCCCGAGCGGGTTAACCCCGAGTTTCATGAACTTCCTCTTCCACTTCTTTCCCTTTATAGGTTACTATCACTTGCTTGTAATTCCATGGAACAGCCTTGGTGTTACTTATCGGCAGCTGAGTCACAGGTTTGATAACAATAGGGTCGGTGCGAGCCCCTTCTACGACTATGACAGGCTTACCTACTGCCCCCGGCACTACCACCTTCGGATTTCCTTGCTTTGCTTCAACATCCTCTGGTAACCCTTTCACAACTAATACATATGGTTTAACATTGGGCGGGCTTAGCTTGTCCGCCGGCCCATCAACTGTTAGAGGTGTTGCATTCGTAACGACTAGAGTTTTGACTGAACTACTTTCACTAGCACGGATTATCATGACAGACTTCGAAGGCTTCTCGAGCTCCCCATCCTTATACACTATCTCAATCATGTGCGTTTCAGCATGGGCTGGCAATGGATTTTGATTTATGTTTGGAGTTTTCGGGCTCTGGACCACAATTTGGTTTGTATCGATGAGCTCTTGGATGGCGTTCTTCAAATGCCAACATTTTTCTGTGTCGTGCCCCGGAGCGTCAGAACAATATGTACATCTGAGGGAATAATCCAGGTTCTTTGGAAGGGGATTTGGTAATTTTGACTCAATCGGCCTCAGAACATCCAACTGCCTCAACCTCTGAAACAGACTGGTATAAAACTACCCAAGCGGGGTGAATGTTTTCTTCCGCTGCTGCCTTTCATTTCGGTACTCTGGCTTGGGTCGAAAGCTTGGACCAGTAGGGTTTCGGTATGTTTGTGGAGGGGGATAAGGATTTCGTGGAGCTGGTGCACGCCATTTCGGGTATGGAGGGGGTTGAGCATATGACTGTGCGTGGTGGACATGGTATTAGGGTGATCTGACGGAATATTGAGGGTTTTGTGGTGGGTAGTAGTGTTGGGGATGATTATATGGGGTTTGGGTGTAGGTTTGAGGTTGGGGTCGAGGCTGGGTATAATGTTGTGGTGAACCCTTTGGGCCATGCCACGATCCTGAGGTGACCATAGCAACATCTTCTTTCTTCTTCTTCCCTAACACACCCCCGATGCCATTCTGGATTGCTTGTGTAGTTGCTTTGATGGCAGAGTAACTCATGATCTTGCTAGATTTGATTCCTTCCTCTACCATTCCTCCCATTTTCACCACTTCATTGAAAGACTTACCTATGGCCGAGATCAGATGACCAAAGTAAGTAGGCTCCAAGGCCTGAAGAAAGTACTCCACCATTTCAAGTTCCTCCATTGGAGGTTGACTCGTGCTTCCTGTTCTCTCCAATGAAAACCATACTCCCTGAAACTCTCACTGGGCTTTTTCTCTATCTTATTCAAGGACAGGCGATTTGGGACAATCTCTATGTTGTACTGGAAATGCCAAGCGAAAGCCTGAGCCAAGTCATCCCAGGTGTACCACCTGCTGTTGTCCTGGCGATTGTACCACTCCAATGCTGGACCACTCAAACTTTGACTAAAATATGCCATTAACAGTTCATCCTTCCCGCCAACACCTCTCATTTTGCTGCAAAATCCTCTTAAGTGGTCCACGGGGTCTCCATGCCCGTCGTACAAGTCAAACTTGGGCATTTTGAATCCGGCAGGTAGCTGGACATTAGGAAACAGACACAGATCTTTATATGCCACACTCACCTGGCCACCTAACCCTTGCATATTTCTCAGTAATTGCTCCAAACTCTTTACCTTCCTAAATATCTCCTCTTGCTCTGTGTTTTTGGGTGGCTTCTCAGTTTCCGCAGGAAGTTCAAAGTGAGGAGTGTAAGAGTAATGATCTGGGACTTTGAAGGTAGGCTCTGGGGCATAGTATTGGTTATCTTGGGCTTGGAATGCCGGCTCACTGGAAGATCGATGGAGGGTAGCTGGTGGAGGTGCTACGAAGACAGGGGCAGCCGGCGGAGCAGAGTGGGAAGTTGCTTTGCCGGTGGAGCTTGGATGGCTTGGGAAGAGGTGCCCGGATAGTGATGGTAACGGGTAAAGCTTGGTGTGTGTTGTGGGGATAGATCAACAATGGTGGGCTCTTGAGACTGAGCTAGTGGTGGGATGAAAGTAGGGTTGGGGTATGATGATGGATGATTCCCCTTCATCCGTGCCTGGTACATTTCGGCCATTTGGTGCTTCAACTTATATACCTATTCTTTCAAACCAGACTCAGATTCCTCCATCTCTTTTGGCGGGTCAATAACACTTGCGTCCAATTCTTTGCTAGCCATAATAGCCTTGTGTTTAGACCTGGTGTTATACGGGTGACTTGCCAGCATGCCAAACAAACTAACCACCTTCCTGTTCTCAATATCAACAACAAACTTGTTAGTGTTTAAGAGTTTAACAGATAGGTAACCGCACGTTTGGGATGCAATGCACCTAAACAGTTAATCGCTTCTATTATGCATTTGAACGGTTGCATGCTTCATCCCGGCCTTAACTAACTTTTTCACTTTGCACTTTTCTTCTCTCTTTTCTTTTTCACTCCTACCTTTCTTTACTTGGTTCTTGTCGCTCCCTTTTATTTTGCACTTTCTTTTCCCTCTTGTTTTGCCACTCAATTTCTTTCCTCTCTTTCAAGTTATGGTTATGATCGAATCCTATGGGGATTGACTACGTATCATGATGCCGCATGAATCAGATCATTACGTAGTTCAGGAAGATCGGGAATAAAGTAAATAAACTAACTTTTTTTTTTGCTCTTTAAGAAATCTAAACGTAAAAGCTCCTAACAAGGAAAATATTTTTTTGGATTTTGAATGCATTCTCTTTTTTTTTTTTTTGAAATTTTCAAAATAAAGACCTCCAAACAAGAAAGAAAATATTTTGGATTTGAAAAGAAGGACTTCTAAATAAGAAAGAAAATATTTTTTTGGATTTTTGTACTTTGAATTTATGAAAGAAATACTTCGAAAGAAAAGAAAAAATATTTTTGAATCTTGAATTTTCTGGGATCTAAAAGAATGACCTTCTAAAGAAGGAAGTCAAGAAAAATATTTTCCGACTTTTTGCAAATTGTGGGCCGGAGCCGATGAGGTTTGCCTACGTATCTCACATCCGGTGAGAATCAGACCCGCATAGTTCGATCAGTTTTGACATAATTTTTTTTACAAAATACATGAATGACTTGTTTTGAAATGGCTCTTTTTTTCTTCTTTTCTTTTTTTTTGAAAATTTTCGGCAGAGTTTCGGGACATTTTCAAATACCGAGGGTTTCGGAACCGGGTTTTATTTCCTTCCTACATCACTCTTGGTTTTTCTCCTGATTTTCTTTTCCTAGCCGGTCAGCATGCAGGCCGAAACAAATATATGTTCACATAGCACGTAAGATGCATCAGGATGGTCTGTTATTTGGGGTATACCTGTCCTAGACGGACCAACCCCTGTGTTGAGTCCCCTAAATCAAATGTACGTGATGCAAACAAGCGTTCCTACTAGGGATCCAGCATGAGGTTATGTTATTCTAGGTTTAAACCTGGGGTTGTGTTCTAGACCTGGCTTATCCGAGCGGACAGCTCGAGCCGAGGTGGGGGCAACGTACCGGGAGCACGAAAGTCTACCCAGCCTTGTTGCTGACCCAAGCCCTGTTCTAATTGGTACGACTTCTAACAGAAAGTGGGCCACGCGTACGTGTGCACCATATTTTAGAAGACTCAGAAGGGTGGCGTAAGAAGGCATTTTAATAAAATTCAAGCAATATTGAAATGGCAAATAAATAACAATTAGCACATTAGGTTCACAAAATACAGTAATATCAACAATAAACAAAGCCAAGTAAAAATCATATTAAAAAGCTCGAATTCTTGAACCCTGAACCAAAGATTCTGGGTTCGATCCCCAGCAGAGTCGCTAGAGCTGTCACACCTCCTTTTTCTACCCTGAATGGGTATATAAGTGAGTTTTTCCAATTTAAGTGACAATCGAAGTGGGATTATTTATATCAAATTCAGAGTCGCCACTTGGGATAATTATGGTGTCCCAAGTCACCGGTTTAAAATCCCGAATCGAGGAAGATTGACTCTGTTTTACAGTCCGCAAAATACAGAAATCCGGGTAAGGAATTCTGTTTACCCGGGAGAAGGTGTTAGGCGTTTCCGGATTCCGTTGTTCTAGCATGGTCGCTTTAATCATACTTGGCTTAATTAAATCATCTAATTACTTATTCATGAACCTATGTGCATTTACCTCTTTTAATTTAGAAATTATCTTAAAACAGGTCACGCGTACGTGTACCCATTTGTTTGGCGCGTCAAAAATTATATCGCGCGTACGGGTCTACAATTAATAACGCTTCATTATTATTAAGAAAGTTTAGTCGAAGTTGCGCGAACGCATACTCTGATTTTGTTTTCAAGATCATGATTATGTCACGCGAACGTGTACACAACCACGATGGTATATTAAACGTGCCTAAAGCAAGCTACGGATATTCACGTTTTAAACTAAGTTAAAATTCAATCTAAAACTACTAATTGTAAGTATGCTTTGGATAATATCCCAGGCTTTCATTATTTTGGGAAGACTGGGCCAGCAGTAAGCCCAACACTGTCTAAAGGTCCTTAGGAGAAAAATAGAAACTGGGCTTGAAACTGAGCCCAAAAATGAGGACAAAAGGCAAGTGGCTTCAGCGATTTTGATTGGGCCAATAACAGGCCCAACTTTTATTACACTAAAAAGAAAACTCAATGAGAAAAATTGTTAAAGGTAATTAGGTAGGCATGGCAATTCTGATTATTCCAGGATGAACTGGGCCTGCAGAAAGCCCAATAGACCATTTGATCATAATCTTTTAAAGAAACAAAATGCTAACACTGTTTGGGCCCTAAAATTAAGCGCAACATATGAGGAAAGGGTCCAGAACCACACCAGAGGTGATCCTGACCTGGTCACCCATCTAGGCCCACACTTGGCCCAATTTGCTACTAAGGCCGACATGACCTTGTCGAATGTACTTGATAACAACTACATAAATCCCGGAAATTAAATACTGACTAACTATGCCTAAGAGTAATTAAATAAAATTATACAAAACTGATAATTGAAAATAAATTTATACAACTCTGATTAAAATAACTCAGCAGTCCTGATATCTAGCTAATTATCAGTAAGGCTTCATAAAACATTCTGATCTTCTAGGCGATTTGCTCCAGCCCATGTGGTTTTGTAATTCAAAGAAAAATAGTACTTGCATTTGCAAGGATAGCTACAGAGCTAGCTTGCAAATCTGCATCAAACTTATCACAATTGAAAACAAATGAAACAACAGTTAGGATTCAAGTGACTATAACTTTCATGATTTCAACACAAGGAAAAATCAGAGAAAAGACATGCCAATGGATTCTTTCACTGTTATTTCAAAGAACTGAAGGTTTACTGAATCATAAAATTACAGTGACAAACAACAAGAATCAACAAACATTCACAACACCAGAAGTAAGTCATGCTTGCCAGTGCATATTACTAACTCAATCAGGCTCTTACTACCATTCAAACTGCTATAAACTTCACTCAAGAATAGCATAACCGAACCAGAAACTGGGACAACTAAACATGCTAATAATCAAACACAAGTATAACATAGAGAAGATCATCTTTTCGTTGCATTAATTCGAAATAGCAGAGAATAGGTGAGGGTTTACAAACTATAAGCAGAAATAACAGCAAAAGACCAAACAAAAGTATAAAACACAAGAGTGGAATCAACTACTGGGTACATAAATGAAGAAAGCAGTAGTAATCAACAGCTTCACTGTCAGGTCATACTCAGCTTTAGAACCCAAGAAAAATCCTAGAGAAAATTTCTAAGTATTTGCTCAAGAAGATCAGAAGATCAGAAGAAAACAGAATAACTGATATTCTCTTAGTGTTCTTTAGGGTTCGAAATCTCTGAGTCTAAAATGAGTGAAGAGAGACTCTTTTTATAGGCATTCAAAATGCCATGTGCTGAAAAAGAATCAGGGAATTATTCCCTTCAGCCAAAAGGCATCTATTAACAAACTTGGACAGCTGGCTGTCCCTCATTGGCTTAAGCATTTTGTGCTAACCAATGAGGCCAGCTGCCCCCTATTCCAGAACCTTCTAGCATGGTCTTTATCCTATTTACATTTACCCACCCTTCAAACAAACCCCTTAAGTTTTTCTTTTGTTCAATTAATCCCTACAAATTCTTAATGACTTATAAACTGTGGCAAACAAAAACAAACAGGCAAATATCAATAGACGAATCAAACAGCAAACAACAAAGCTAAAAGTGTGAACATCTGAAAACTTATTATAAACCTAACCTCTAAAATGAACCAAATTCATAATGAAACTCCACAATGCTCTTCAGACTAACAGTTTTGATGATGATAACACAAGATGACTGAATAAAAACTAAACCTAGGTTAATTAGGCATTAACTAAACCAAACTATTTAAAAGTTAAACTAATTAATCAATTTTAAGCATACTAACAAATCAAAACAACAAAGACACCTAAAACTACAATAATAAACTAAACTATTTTAAGAGTTAAACCAATTAAACAGATCAGCATACTAAACAAGTGAATCAAAACAGCAAAAAGATAACTAAAACTACAATAATAAACTAAACTATTTTACGAGTTAAACTAATTAAACATGAGCTAAGCCAAAAAAAAAAAAAAACCTAACAACAGAACTGGTTGAACACGATTACAAACAAAACAAGCAAACTAACTAACTAAAAAAAAGAAATTACTGACTCGACCTAAAGAGAAAAAAAAATGGAAGGGACAGTGGTGATATTACCCCTTAAGTGGAAGAAAATGTGATGGTAATTTGACAACCTGCTCCGCTCCGATTGACCATTCAAAGGTATTTTCCTTCAAGGGATCCGGCCTTGCATGGATTTCGACCGGATCTCCTTGAAAGAAAAGACTCGTGATGGGCCAACATAGATGACCCCTCTGGCTATTTCTTAGATCCTAAATTTCGGGGTTTCTAGGGGTAATTTGGAGGGACCAAGGTGAAAAGTGAGATGAGGAGAAGGGCGGGGTTAAGGGGTGTGACTTTAAGTGTGTTTGAGGGATTTTGGGCGAACTAGGGTTTAGGTTTCAGATCTGGATTTGATGAATCTGGACGGTGTTTTGGGGAAAACTAGTGAGGGATTTGTAAAGAGGAGGAAATGAGGATTGCATGGTGCTATTTTGGCCTGTTTTGGGGTGTCGCCGCTGCCGTGAGTCGATTTCCGCTGGCGGAAGGCGGCGGAAACGGTGAAGGGGTTACAAGGCGGCTAGGGTTTGTGTTTAGATAGAGTTTGAGAGAGGAATGAACTGGGGCGTTAGGGTTTGGGGGGATGTTCGGACAATTATATGGGATGGGGGTGTTAAGTTCCCAGCCGTTTGATCAAGGGAGATCAACGGCTGGGATTGATGACTGTGAAACGGCGTCGTTTGGTTAAGGGGTGGGGCTGGACCGGGTAAGGGGAAATTGGGCTGGGCGGAATATGGGTTAAAAGGGGCTTTGGGCCACTAGATTGGGTCTTTTGGGTGGCCCAAAGCAAAACAGCTCTTCTTTTTTTTTTCTTTCTTTTCTTTAATAAAAAAACCTAACTAATTTAATTAAATCCTAAATTAGATCTTAATCAAGCTAATTACCTAATTATAATATTTACAAAATTAATTGATCCTACATTAAAGAAAAGAAAACTACTAACTTAGCATTAAGGCTAAGAATGCAAAAATGAAAGATATTCATTATATTTTTTTGTGATTTTCATTTTAATAACAATTAATTAACCAAATTAATCCTAAAATACGAACACAAAATCCTAATATGCAATGCATGTAATTTGATATTTTTGGGGTATTTTTGATGCTTTTAATTTATGCAAAAATGCAACTAAAAATGCAAACACTTGAACAAATATTCCTAAAAATTCTATAAAATTGAAATGACCTACAAAAACCTATTGTGAGATTCTGTAGGAGTATTTTGGGTCGGACAAAAATCACGTGCTCACAAATGACAAACATGGGGATGATCAAGCTATCGATGAAGCATTGAAGCAATTAATCGTAGAATAGGTCAACAATGCCCTTCAAGCTTTTGTTAGTGGGTTACCAACTGTACCACCGACTCCACCTCCGAATAATACCGCAACCATAGAAAATCCACGCTCGGGACTTGCCAATTCGGGCAGTAGAGGAACTCTCAGTGAATCTCGTGATGGATGGTCAGGTATTCCAATTAATTTTGATTTACAAAGTTCAGTACTAACTTTGCAGAAACAACTCAAGGAGCAGAGCGATCGCATAGAGCAGATACCTGGTATTTCACCTATAATCAAAGGAGTGGACATGGATAAATATTCTCAACAACCTTGGAAGCCAAGTGCTGCACCTTTGCCTATTCCAAAAAAGTTCAAGATGCCTGATATCCCGAAATACGATCGGACAATTGATCCACGAGATCATGTAACCGCGTTTACAACTGGCATAAAAGGCAACGATTTGACTAAGCAAGATATTGAGTCAGTGTTGGTGAAAAAATTCGGTGCAACACTCAAAAAGGGAGCACTAACATGGTATTCTCTTTTACCTGAAAACTCCATTGATTCTTTTGCTGAGCTTGCAGATTCGTATATAAAACACACTCGGGAGCTCAGAAAGTTAAGAACAGGATGGAAGACATCTTCAAAATAAAACAAAGTGATACAGAGTTACTCAGGGAATTCGTGGATAGATTCCAACGTGAAAGAGTGATGTTACCACGCGTACCTGACAATTGGGCGGCTATGGCATTTGCAAGTAATTTAAATAAGAAGAGCTTAGAAGCCACGAGGAGACTCAAAGAAAGCTTACGAGAATTCCCTGCAACCACTTGGAATGATGTTTATAACAGGTATAGCGCGAAGCTGCGGATAGAAAATGATACTATCACTCAGTCACGGAGAGATGAAAGAGTAAGCTCGAGGCGACCAGAAACTGAGAAAAGGTCCGGTAAGAACAGGTACGAACCATACATGGGACTAGCAGGAAGGGATTCACGTTCAAAATAGGAGAACCCGAGGTACAATTCTAGATCTAGGGATAGAGATTTGGGTTCATCATCCAAGTATGGAAATGAGCGAGACACACGAGATGCACGGGGTAACGATAGAAGTTCAAAAGAAAAGATTGGCGGTTATAGTTTCAATGTTAGCACATCTGAGTTAGTATCTGTTTTACGAAGCATGAGAGATAAGCTGCAGTGGCCGAAAGAAATGAGATCGAACACCAATAGGAGAAACCCAGATTTCTGGTGCGAGTTTCACAACGATCACGGTCATAAAACAACAGATTGCAGATTGCTACAAGGTGAAGTAGAGCACTTATTGAAACAAGGCTACTTAACTGAATTGTTCAGTGAGAAAGGTAAGCAAGCATATATGAAGAATAGACAGGAGCCCCCAAATCCTCCGTCACCAAAGAGAACAGTTAATGTCATAAGCGGAGGAGAGGAGGTCAATGGTGTGACATATACGGCTGCAAAAAAGGTATCAAAAATCATAGTCACCCACGGGAAGCGAGTTCGCCAAGTTTTGGAAGAAGACAATATAACATTTGATGATGTAGATGCAGATGGCGTGTTGATCCCACATAATGATGCACTGGTAATATCTTTACTTGTACATGATACTAATGTGAAACGAGTTTTGATTGATCTAGGTAGCTCTAAAAATATCATTCTTTTAAGAGTGGTAAACGAGATGCAAGCTGATAACAAATTGGTACCCAAAGCATGTACCTTATCTGGATTTGACAATTCAAGCGTTGTCACAAAGGGGGAGATAATACTCACCACATTCGTAGAAGGAGTAATCAAAGATACAAAATTTCAAGTAATAGACACAGACATGGCATACAATATGATCCTTGGCAGACCTTGGATTCATGAGATGGATGTTGTTCCATCTACTTTACATCACGTTATTAAGTTCCCTTCTCAATGGGGAATTCGGCAAATCCGTGGTGATCAACAAGCTTCTAGAAGTATCAATTCAATGGAAGATTCAAGCATACAAACTAACGTTGCAGATGAAAAATAGCAACTACAGAATTCGGTTGAGGGTTTAACAGTTCAAACCTCAACTGAAGATGGACAAACGGATGTAGACTCAAGGTTAGATACTATCCAAGAGCCAGAAGAAAATGAAAATATCAAAACAACAATCGAGGAACTTGAAGTTGTGGTGTTGTTTATACATTGGCCAAACAGAAAAGTTTAAATCGAAACCAATCTGAGCCCAGAGTTGAAACGTAAGTTAATTGAATTTTTAAAAGCTAACATAGATTGTTTTGCTTGGTCGCATTCAGATATGATAGGTATACCCCCGAAGATGATGACCCATAACCTAAATGAAGATCCAAAACATCCTCCTATCAAACAAAAGAAAAGGAAGCAAGGATCCTTAAAAACCAGGTGATTCAGGACGAGGTACAAAAGCTTTTAAAAATCGGGTCTATCCGAGAGGTAAAATATCCTAATTGGCTAGCTAATACTGTAGTGGTACCTAAAAAGAATGGTAAGTGGTGGGTTTGTGTAGATTATACTGATTTAAATAAAGCCTTCCCTAAAGATTCTTTTCCTTTACCGCACATAGATCAACTAATTGATGTTACTGCAGGACATGAATTGTTAAGATTTTTAGATGCTTATTCTGGACATAATCAGATAAAAATGGATTCTTTAGACGAGGAAAAACCTTCTTTTATGATGGAAAGGTGGACTTACTGCTATAAAGTCATGCCCTTCGGTCTAAAGAATGCTGGGGCCACATACCAAAGGTTAGTAATGAAAATGTTCCACGACTACCTGGGAAAAACCATGGAAGTCTACATTGATGACATGTTATCAAGTCAGCACAGGGGGGATCACATCCAATATTTGTCAGACACATTTGTGATTCTCCGCGAGTTTAATATGAAGCTAAATCCCAAAACATGTGCATTTGGTGTGTCATCAGGTAAGTTCTTAGGATTCCTTGTTTCTAATCGTGGAATTGAAGTAAATCCAACATAGATTAAAGCTATTGAAGAAATACCGGATATACTCACGAGCAAAAAAGAAGTGCAAAGATTGACAGGCAGGATAGCAGCATTGGGAAGATGTATTTCTAAATCTTCGGAGAAAAGTTTTAAATTCTTTTCAGTATTGAAAAAACAAAGCCAATTCGAGTGGACTAAAGAATGCCAACAAGCGCTCAAAAATTTAAAGGAATACTTGTCAAACCCACCGTTGCTGGATAAACCAAAAGATGGTGAAAAGCTATTTCTATATCTTGCAGTGTCAGAAGTGGCGGTAAGTGCGGTATTAGTTCGAGAAGATAAAGGTAAACAATCTCCAATTTATTATGTTAGCAAATCCTTATTAGATGCTGAAACTCGATATCCTCATTTAGAAAAACTTGCTTTAGCACTAATAATGGCTTCCAGAAAATTAAGGCCTTATTTTCAGTGTCACCCTATCTCTGTAGTGACCGCCTACCCTTTACGAAATATATTGCACAAGCAAGAGTTATCAGGTAGACTAGCCAAATGGGCCATAGAACTGAGTGAATATGACATCACATATCAGCCTAGAACTGCGATAAAATCACAGGTTTTAGCAGATTTTGTGGCAGACTTTTCGCCAGGGATGGTAATAGAAGCAGAAAAAGAACTGCAGGTATTTAACGGGTCTAATCCAGGTACTTGGACCCTGTTTACCGATGGCTCCTCGAATGTTAAAGGAGAGGGAATAGGCATTGTTCTAATCCCACCTACGGGAGAGACTACAAGGCAAGCTATAGAATGCCATCCTATTACTGATAATGAAGCAGAATATGAAGCTGTAATTGTAGGTTTAGAATTGGCATGAGAGCTCGGAATAGAGAAAGTCATAATCAAAAGTGACTCGCAGCTCGTAGTTAATCAAATGCAGGGGACTTATATAGCTAGAGAGGCGAAGATGCAGCAATATTTGGAAAAGGCACAAGATTTGATCAGGCAATTCCAAACTTGGAAAATCGTGCAGATAGCGAAAGAAGAAAATGTCGAAGCAGACGCGTTGGCCAATCTTGCATCTGCTGTAAAAGTAACAAATGAAGAAAATGCTTCTGTAATACATTTGTTTCATTCAGCACTCGATCAAGATAAAAACGAGGTAAATTTCAATAATCTAACCTGGGATTGGAGAAAATAGATCGTTAACTTTTTGGGGTCCGAAACTTTTTTGATGCTTTTTTTGACAAAAAGCACATTTTTAATGCTTAAAAAAAGATACATAAATAGGCACTTCGCAGTACTATACTACGAATCGGAAATTTAGCCGTTAAGCTAATTCACAGTAGAGTACTGCGAATTAATAGAAAATTATTTTTTTAAGCTATTCGCAGTACTATACTGTGCATTACTTAAACGCAATATAGTACTGCGTTTCATTTAAGAGATGGGCCCAACTTTTTTTTGTTAAAGCTATTCGCAGTAGTATACTGCATATTACTAATTCGCAGTATACTACTGCGAATTGCCTTAACAAAATATAACCATTCTTCTTCCTTGGATAACGACAGAATCCCCCCCACCATTAAAAAATCTTTCTGTCCAAAACTGGTCCCCCACCCTCCCGTCAATTTAATAAAAAAAAAATTTCTGCCCCACCCGTCACCTAAAGAGCAAGGAGTGTAGGTCCCACACACAAGACAAGCTTTTTATTCCTTCTTTCGGGTGCAAAAATTCGATTTCAATCAAATTCAAAAAACTTAAATCGAGGTATTTCGATTTTGTTTATGTCGAAACTCATATAGTACATGCATATTTGTATTGTTTAATGTGTTTCCACGTTAATTTGTGTTATGCTTGTGTTTAAATTTGTATCTTATTTATACCCGGATTGATTTATTAGCTTTGGTAAAAAAAATTATTAAAATTTGATAAATTATTTGTATTGTTAATGTTATGTTTTTATTTGGTTAAATAAAAAATTAATATTATTTATTTTGTTTGTTGTTCGTATTTGTATTTGTATTTTATGTTAGTTGTTTTTATATGTAATAGTAACCTTTTAGCTAGTAAAATAAATAACCTTTTAGCGTAGTAAAATATAGAGTCTTTTAGTGTAGTAAAATATAGAGCCTTTTAGTGTAGTAAAATATAGAGTCTTTTAGCGTAGTAAAATATAGAGCCTTTTAGCGTAGTAGAGCCTTTTAGATTACACTTTACAAAATTAATTATATAATTTATAACAATAAACTTACAAAAGTAAAAAATTAATATATGTTGTAAAATTAACTCCAATATCGAGCCTGGAACCCATACATAATTATTCAGTCCAATTCAATAATATTTAATTTAATTTATTAAGCTAACAAAATTCTAAAAATATTGAAATTGACACACATAATAATTAAGGATAACTCGGTGCTACCGGGCCTCAAAAATCGAGCCTGGAACCCATACATAATTATTCAGTCCAATACTAAACATAATTAATTATTTAATTTATTAAGCTAACAAAATTGTAAAAATATTGAAATTGACACACACAATAATTAAGGATAACTCGGTGCTACCGGACCTCAAAAGTCGAGCCTGGAACCCATACATAATTATTCAGTCCAATACTAACATAATTAATTATTTAATTTATTAAGCTAACAAAATTGTAAAAATATTGAAATTGACACACATAATAATTAAGGATAACTCGGTGCTACCGGGCCTAAAAAATCAAGCCTGGAACCCATACATAATTATTCAGTCCAATATTAAACATAATTAAATTATTTAATTTATTAAACTAACACACACAATTAATTTTGTTTAAATTATAGTAGACGACATGGCTTTTTCGCCGCCTGCGCATCCTGGACCTGCCGAGGATCAGCTGTTAGTGTTGCAGGGCGACCATAGGTCCTCCTACGTATGGGAGGGACAGCTATCGGAGCAGGCTCTCCGCCCCAGGAGACCTGATGA
Organism: Nicotiana attenuata; assembly: GCF_001879085.1. Lineage (NCBI taxonomy): Eukaryota > Viridiplantae > Streptophyta > Magnoliopsida > Solanales > Solanaceae > Nicotiana > Nicotiana attenuata. The sequence continues at coordinate 82,448 of NW_017671497.1, forward strand.
TTTGTGGGAGTTCATGGCGGAGCATCCTTTCCATGCCCGCGTAGTCGCGCGCTTACAGGCTACGGGCTTCTATACTATTTTTGAGCTTGGACGGATGCAGCTCGATTGGTCTCTTATCACGGCGTTGGTAGAGCGGTGGCGACCGGAGATGCACAGTTTTCACTTGCCCACTGGAGAGGCCACCATCACGCTGCAGGATCTTCAGGTTTTGTACGGGATGCGCGTAGATGGACGGGCTGTGACACTGCCCTATTACATTAGATCCTTGACGCGCGCCCAATTTTTGGATATGATGGGGCAGCTTACTGGTTTTAGACCAGAGGGTGGCGCTGGGGGCAGTCGCATTCTTTTGTCAGCCATTAGAGATCATATGGCTTTTTTGCACCCTGACATTACCAGGGAGACGGAGGATCTCCACATTTAGAGATACACGCGGTTGGCGTTGCTCCTGCTTTTCGGGTGTGTCTTGTTCACAAACACTTCGGGGAGTACTGTGAGTCTTCGCTTTCTCCATCATCTTCAGCGGCTGGATGATTTACCTCAGTACAGCTGGGGTGCTACTGTTCTGGCATACCTGTATAGGAGCATGTGCCGGGCGAGCATGGGTCCAGCGGTGGACATATTTGGTTTTTTGCCCCTCCTACAGGTGACAACATTTTCGAATACTCTATTCATTATTCTGAATTCTATATGGTCGAAATGACTCATAAATTTTACATCAACCTTTTATCTTAGGTTTGGGCCTGGCAGTGGATCATGCCGTTGCAGCCACCTCTACCACCATTTGCGCCCGGTCAGGCTTATCCGTTTCTCCCTCTATCTTCTAGGTGGATTCTCCGGCGTGGGAACTACCGAGGAAGCGATGCTCATCATAATCTCCCCCTTGTCAGGGATGTGTTAGATATGCTGGTGGACGGACAGGTAAATATGTACCTACACTTGCGAATTAGTAATTGAGTTGTGTTGTGCATACTCACTTTTATGTTATTATTTGGTAGTTCATCTGGACGCCATACAGCGACGAGTTGCTAGCTCAGCTGCCCGATATTTGCTCAGTCGACAGACTGCTTTGGAGCACCTCCGTCCCGATGATCTTCTTCGATATGGTTGAGTATCATGCCATAGAGCGTGTACTTCGCTAGTTTCACCGTCCCCAGCCTATACCGGGGGAGCCTGGATGGGAGGCTACACACTATCAGCGGGACGATCGTGCCAGGGTGGACGTTATATATATGGAATGGCTAGAGCAGTAGGTCCATACTTGGGAGGAGCGAGGTCACCGTATTCCGTCACCACCTACATTTACCCAGGAGGCCACTATTCATCTGTATACGTCATAGTACCGCCGTCACACCCGACTGATGATCGGGAACCCCATTCATGTGCTTGGCGATCGCTACAGATCATACGCCGGGAGGCACGAGGCACTGGTATGTTTTTTTGGCTTTTTAATATTTTAAAATTGTGATATACCGTTATTTAATTAATATTTTAAATGTTTCACAGGCTATTGGGCATCATCACCTCTACCAGATGGGACAGGAGATGCAGCAGCATGCCGACAATCCTGCACTCATTGACTATGGCCGGCGGGTGGAACAGGTGGCTCATCGGACCCTGCTTCAGGCGAGAGATGCCGCGAGGTTGGACCACGAGGCTCAGTACGCAGCGCCAGAGGACTACCATCGGGGTAGGGGTGTCCCATGAGGCAGGGGTAGGGCACGAGGGAGGGGTGCCCCACGGGGTCGCGGGGGTCGTGGGGGACGGCAAGGAGGTTGTCCCCAGCAAGGGGGCTATGAGGCACTTGTTGGCCCATCTGTGGAGGGACATGATGGGGATTTTGGAGATGAGGCTCTTGGTGATGATCAGCCGGGTTATGGACCTCAGGTAGATGAGCCATCCAGCAGCATGTTGTCGTACAACCTTCAGCTATCTCTTCCAGCATCGCAGGTCACCCCGTCAGGAGCATTGTCGATCACGGGTACATTCGACGGGGATGTAGACCAGTACTTTGCATGCCTATCTACCGCAGCTGAGGATCGGCCCACCCGAGACGTGGATGGCGGGCGCAGGTTGAGTTATGCCTCATCCCCAGCGGTTGATGCGGATCTACCACAAGCGCAGATATGTTTGTATTACTTTAAAATTTCAATTTGTTTTCTTTTCCTTAATGAGCTGACATTAATTAATTTTTAACTTTCTTATGAAGGTTTCGTCCCAGCCCATCTTCGAGGCCACTACATGCTTTGATGAGGACACCACGGATACATATACTCAGGTGGCGGACGAGACCACGGCGAGAAAATATTTTTTGACTCAACACGTACAATACAAATATACTTTTTCACATGCTAAGATTACTACTTGTTTTGTAGGTTGCTGACGGCCCGACGGCCTATTCTTCCGATCCTGCCAGCTGTAGTGTCGATGCTGCTGCACATCCTCACATAAAGAGGCGGCTTGATGACGATGATCCAGATAGTGTACCCGGGCGACAGGGGATGCGACTTAGGCCGGTAGCTGCACTGAAGCACACAGGCTGCGGGACTCACTGATTTACTTGTGTTTTTACTGTGTGTAAATAGTGCATTATGTAAATAATGGTAACAATTATCTTTTAACAATAATTTTATTTTAATTGCGTTTGAACAACAATTTAACTTAAACAGTACAACACAAACACAAACCTTGCAAACCTAACACAAAAACAAACAGTAGAACTAAAAGGAAACATAAAGAAAGCAGTTTTTTTGACATGGATTTCATCTTTTTCAGAATGACAAGACAACTCCAAAAAATATAGTACTACACTGCGAATTAATTTTTACATTTTTCTGCAAGAAATCAGCTTTTTTCACATGGGTTTCATCTTTTTCAGAACGAGAAGACAACTCCATAAAATGTAGTACTATACTGCGAATTAATTATTACATTTTTAACGGCAAGACAACTCCATAAAACGCAGTACTATACTGCGAATTAATTATTAAAGTTTTCTGCAAGAGAGCAGCTTTTTTCACATGGTTTTCATCTTTTTCAGAACGACAAGACAACTCCATAAAACGCAGTACTATACTGCGAATTAATTATTAAAGTTTTCTGCAAGAGAGTAGCTTTTTTCACATGGTTTTCATCTTTTTCAGAACGACAAGACAACTCCATAAAACGCAGTACTATACTGCGAATTAATTATTAAATTTTTCTGCAAGACAGCAGCTTTTTTCACATGGTTTTCATCTTTTTCAGAACGACAAGACAACTCCATAAAATGCAGTACTGTACTGCGAATTAATTATTTTGTCTCGCCTATAAATAACGGGCTCATTGTAGTTATNCATACGTCGGGAGGCGACGAGGCACTGGGTATGGTTTTTTGTGGTCTTAGTTAAAATTTTATAATTTTTGATATAGCGTTATTTAAGTTAATAGTTTTAAATGTTTCACAGGCTATTGGGACTCATAGCCTCTACCAGTTGGGCTAGGAGATGCAGCAGCATGACGACAATCCAGCACTCGTTGATTATGGCCGACGGGTGGAACAGCTGGCTTGTCGGACCCTGCTTCAGGCGAGAGATGCCGCGAGGTTGGACCACGAGGCTAGTATGCGGCGCCAGAGGACTACCATCGGGGTAGGGGTGTCCCACAAGGCAGGGGTAGGGCACGAGAGAGGGGTGCCCCACGAGGCAGGGGTGCGCCACGGGGTCGCGGGGGTCGTAGGTGACGGCGAGGAGGTGGTCACCAGCAAGGGGGCTATGAGGCACTTCTTGGCCCACCTGTTGAAGGACATGATGGGGATTTTGGAGATGAGGCTCTTGGAGATGATCAGCCGGGTTATGGACCTCAGGTCGATGAGCCATCCAGCAGCATGCCGTCGTACAACCTTCAGCTATCTCTGCCAGTATCGCAGGTCACCCCATCAGGAGCATTGTCGATCACGGGTACATTCGACGGGGATGTAGACCAGTACTTTGCATGCCCATCTACCGCAGCTGAGGATCGGCCCACCCGGGATGTTGATAGCGGGCGCAGGTTGAGTTATGCCTCATCCCCGGCGGTTGATGCGGATCTACCACAGGCGCAGGTATGTTTGTATTACTTTAAAATTTCAAAGTTGTTTTCTTTTCCTTAATGAGCTGACATTAATTATTTTTTAACTTTCTTATGAAGGTTTCGTCCCAGCCCATCTTCGAGGCCACTACATGCTTTGATGAGGACACCACGGATGCATATACTTAGGCAGCAGACGAGAGCACGGTGAGAAAATATTTTTTTGACTCTACACGTACAATACAAATATTCTTTTTAGGTTTGCTAAGATTACTACTTGTGTTGTAGGTTGCTGACGGCCCGACGGCCTATTCTTCCGATCCTGCCAGCTGTGGTGTCGATGCTGCTGCACATCCTCACATAAAGAGGCGGCTTGATGACGATGATCCAGATAGTGTACCCGGGCGACAAGGGATGCGACTTAGGCCGGCAGCAGCACTGAAGCACACAGGCTGCAGGACTCACTGATTTACATGTATTTTTACTTTGTGTAAATAGTACATTATGTAATTAATGGTAACAATTATCTTTTAACAACAATTTTATTTTAATTGCGTTTGAACATCAATTTTACTTAAACAGTACAACACTAACAGAAACCAGCTTTTTTCACATAATTTACATCTTTTTCAGAACGACAAGACAACTCAAAAAAATGCAGTACTATACTGCGAATTCATGATTAAATTTTTCTGCAAGAAACCAGCTTTTTTCACATAATTTACATATTTTTTAGAACAACAAGACAACTCAATAATACGCAGTACTATACTGCAAATTAATTATTAACTTTTTCTGCAAGACAACAGCTTTTTTCACATGATTTTCTATTTTTCAGAATGACAAGACAACTCAATAACATGCAGTACTATACTGCAAATTAATTATTAACTTTTTCTGCAAGACAGCAGCTTTTTTCACATGATTTTCATCTTTTTTAGAATGACAAGACAACTCAATAACACACAGTACTATACTGCGAATTAATTAATTTGTCTCGCCTATAAATAACAGGCTCATTGTAGTTATTTTGTATGCTTAAAATTTACTAAAAGCTGATATTTCATTAAAAGTAAGGTTTTTTACTAAGGTTTTTTAAAAGTAAGCTGATATGGCTCAACCTCTTCGTCCACCAAAGTGCTACTGTGGAAAATCATGCATGATGAAAAATTATTGGGAAGGTGGTGAAGTTGGACGCCGCTACTGGTGTTGTATGAACCAGTTTTACAAGGTTCCCGCGAACCTATGTGTGAGTTTGAGGAATGGGTTGATGAACCATGTTACCAGGAGTGCTACAGATCACAACTGCAGTATCTGCATGATGCGTTATGGACAGAACGGGAACAACGAATGGAAAGCAATAGAATTATTGCAGAAATGAGGGAAAAACTGAAGGAGGTGGGAGAAGAAAAATGAAAAGCACAACAGAATTGTCAAGCACAAAAGGAACGTAAATAAAAATATAAATGGGAACTTGCGGAGGTGAAGGCGAAACTGAAAGAGGTAGAAGAAGAAAAAGAACAACTGGAAGAAAGATTTAAATGGTTGGAGCGAAGAATAATGGCAACCGGGACTAAACAATCCCTATTATGTGTTTAGTGTACTTTTCATATTTCATGTATTTTTATTATGTTGGCCTGCTATGTTTGTGCTGTAGTAATGTTTTCCCTGTTTGTTGTTTTAAATTTTATTTTAATTGAAGTGGACGTTAAGTTTAAGTGCTTGTGTTGTTATATGAAGCTATCAAACCACGTTTTACATATTATATTTTCCTGCAATTAAACAGATTTTTCTCCACTCATTCCAAAATACACAAGTACAAACACGTATTACAAAAAATAATACCAAAACAAAAGACTAGGGGTATCCTTGATAGTTGGGTACATTCGACGAACTTGCACCAGGAGCCGGATTACCACCGCCACGCACACCACCTGAAGGACATTTACGACGGTCGTGTCCTGTTTGCGAGCATATGCCACATTTACGCGCATAAACGGACTCACCAACATCCATTTGGTTCCGTATACGCGTTCTCTTTTGCACTTGCAGCTTGCGCAAATAGTCCTTGTTACATACCATCTTAAAAGGTTCCGGCGGCCAATAATGCTCAGCACCTAATGGATGCAACTTCCCACTATACGTGTCTACGTATGCAGCAACACTGTATTGCTTATCAATATAGTTTGTTGCCCCATATCCAACTTGTTGAAAGCACTTCAACGCATGTGCGCACGGCATGTGGTAGATGGTCCATTTCCCACACGAACATAACCTTCTATTTTCATTCACCGTCTGTAGATTATTCCCACGGTGTCCGTGGATAGCGGTCTTAACTTCAAAAACACCCCGTTCATGATCGTACTGAAGAAATGAATGCCACTGTGCTCGCCTCCTGGACCTTTCAAATCTTCTCATGGGTATTGGCATAAATTCAACACCCCTGTCCATCAATGCCGATGCAGCTGCATGCCTTTTAACAAACCTCTCCGCACTCTGTTTGAATGTCGTGCGGACCATGGCAGTGACAGGCAGTCCACGGGCAGACTTCAACAAGCCGTTGAATGACTCCGACACATTTGTAGTGAGGGCTCCCCATCGCCTGCCGCCATCAGCATGTAATGTCCACATGTGAAGCTCATGTCGCATCAACCAAGTATAGGCTCGTGGATCTATCTGCCGGATCGCTTCCATGCGCCTCGTGAATTTGCACTGCTGGTGCTCAGTTGCAGCCATCCACATTAAGTCATGCAAGGCCTTGTCAGGAAATTTCTTCTGGAAATTGGCCTTCAGGTGCCTCACACAGTAACGGTGGTATGCATATGGTTCATGCCATTCAGGCAAGTGACTTACAGAACTTAAAATACCACCATGCCAATCAGATATTAGACAAATACTTGAACGCTGTTTGACAACGTGCTGCTTCAAGTGGTTCAAAAAAAGCGTCCACGTCTCTTCACTTTCGTTGGCACAAATGGCAAAAGCTAGTGGAAATATTTGTCCGTTGGCATCTACTGCAACTGCAATCAAAAGCTTAATATCATACTTTCCATAGACATGAGTACCGTCTATGGAAATTACAGGACGACAATGCACAAAACCATCAATTGCTGGTTTAAATGACCAGAACACATAGTTGAAAATATATTCCGGTCTGTCCGGACTCCGCTCACGCCTCCATTCAACAACAGTGCCGGGGTTAAAATGTTGCAGTGTACCTGGGCAGATTTGAAAAAAACTTATCCCACTCGCCATAAATAAGTTCAAAGGCACGTTTGCGACCGAGATATGCCTTTCTTTTGGTTATAGTACAACCATACTCCTAGTGGACGGCTGTAATACACTCTTTAATCTTGAACCTAATGGACACTTCCAAATATGGAATCAAGACAAGAGAAATCAAGTCCACATCCAAGTTGAAGTGATTCTCATTGAATGTGTCCATTTCACATCTGTGCTCGCTAATAAATTTACCCACTTTCCACAAACCTGATTTCTTCTTGCTGGCACGCAACATCCAGTGACAACCCATAAACTACCTACAGCATACAGCCTTGTATACCTCCGTAGTTGACTCACTTACCGTCATCTCACGGCACTCTCTTATACTGTAGATATTTACAACCCTAATTAGGCGAGCTTTATCGGGGAAATACATGCCCTTTGTCAGAACAGCTGGTCTAGACTCATCCCACATCGCTGACCGAATTACGTCATCATCCTTTGTGAGGGCATCCACGTTCGGCATACTTGGAAAATTATCAAGGTAGGGAATATTCCGCTCATGAAATAGCACGTGGGACTCGTACACTCTTTGTCTAGCGGGAGGTGGAGGAACATGCCCCCTCGTCAGCTCAGGTTCAACATTCACTTCCTCCTCATCATCACCCTCATCATGGAAGGGTGTGTCATCCCCAGACTCATCCGCATTGTTGTCATAATCACTATTATCTGCTTGACTCTGCGCATCAGCCAAATCAGGAGTCAATACGTCGTCTATGGGAAACTGTGTGAGGTCAGGAACATCAAGAAGCTCGTTTTCACTGCACAAAAAGGACAAAATGATAACGTACCAACTACAAC